>NW_024342475.1:5974708-6267692 GCF_902729225.1 Pteropus medius
GGGCAGAGGGCCAAACAGTTGACTATCCTAGATCAGAAAGAAGGCACTGCCCAAGGGTTGCATTTTGCAAAGGACCCTCTTGATTTGTTCCTCAAATTAAGAAAGAAAGAAAAAAAACGTCTTAAAAAGTGCCTACCTAACCAAGTTTTATTTTAATGCTAATTTTGAGTGGGCTAAACAGAACATTTTGAAGTGTAATGCTGTTCGTATGCATAATGGGTTCAGGCTGGCTCTAAGCTTTGAAAAATGAATGTCTTTCATGTGCCTGGTTTGTCAACCTTAATTGGGGAGGTGCCTCAATTCTCTATTTCATTAAAACCCCACCCACCAAGAACAAAAGCAAGACACTTAGTTCCTGTAAGAATGGAAAAATATAGGTCATTTTAAGTAAAATAGCTAAGGAAGTTCCCAGAGAAAGAAACCTGGGGGTCAAGGTCATGTATTTTTTAACAGGAAACAAAAAATATATATATATAACTTCTTATATTTAGTGATATTTGGAAATTATTCAGATATTCAGAAATTATTGGCAGTAATAGAACAGCTACTTTTTACTGAGTAACTTGCCTGCCAGGCTTCTCACCTGCATCTTCTAATGTAATTTCCATAACAATCATATGAGGTAGAATTTATTGCCAACATTGTGGACATAGAAAGTAAACAACTTAACCAAGGTTCTTTAGCTGTTTAGGGGTACAGTCATAATTTGAAGCCCACAGAAGCTCCTTATCACAACATCTCTGTTTTTTATTTTTTTTCTCCCTGTCTTTATGCTTTGATGTTTGGCCTTAAAATAAGTTAATGACCATCAATAAAACAAAAGTGTATTTTACCCAAATAAAAATAATTTGATGCAGAAGTAGAGTTTCTATACATTAGATTTCTTAAGAATAAAATAAATTTTTAAAATTTTGACTAAAAAACATGTTTTTAAAGCACTATAAATACTTTCACATGATCTAATCCTTTATAGAAATTATAACTAAAAGTCTTAAACTTATGAAATAAAAGGAAGGCATTAGTATTCTTGCTGGGAAAAAAAAGATGCATTACCCCATTGCTTGAAAAAGACATCACTGTGAAAGCTTTCTGAGTGGCACAGACCATCTAGAAATTTTATATTTAATCAATCACTATTACCTGTTCTGTAATGATTGAGCTTTTCAGCTGGGTATAGATATTAAACAGCAGTCTGCCAGCCTCCTTACAAATGAAGTTTTAATCTTCTTTCTGGATTCAAGTGGTCCAGGGGTCTTGATGATATTCATCTGTTATCACTTTTGGCTTAAACAGCTAATGACATTTCACGTTTATGTTTTATTGGTTCTTCTCTCCTCCTGGAGAAAGTAGGGAAGGACAAAGTGTTGGAGCCGCAAAAGATCACTGAATCAGAGTCTGCACACTGTGCTTTAAGCAATGACATATCTATCCCGCCTGGTAAGAACACCCAGTGGGTTCAAAAATGCTGAAAACTTTCATGCTTTTAAAATAGACAAACACATTTACAAAACAATATCCTTGAAACGACTCTCAGAAGCATATCATTGTCTTTATGTGGAGAGTGATTTAGAGTAATTAAATATAGTAGTCAGTGGGACAGAAGATGGAAAATTACTAGAATAAATTGAATACATTTTCTCATTTAGAAAAGAAAACAGACACCTTTGGTGATTAGGACCCACTGCCTTCAAGAAGAGACAATTAACTCTTTTTCAATTTGTTTCCAAAAAAAGATATTTAATGATGTAGTGCCCTGTGTTGCAATTCAACATAGAGCACTTTGTCAACTGTTTGATGTAAATGACAGATGTTTAATCTTAATGGTGCTGCAGAACAAACTTTGTTAAGAAGGCCGTTCAAGGGAGAGAGAGAGAGAGAGAGAGAGAGAGAGAGAGAGAGAGAGAGAGAGAGAGGAAAAATGTCTTTTCACATTGCCATGGATGAAAAAATTCTGTCAGAGTATGTAATGGACGACACGGAGCTAGTGCGTGTCAGAAGGGTTCCAAACTGCATTTGTGTTCTAAAAATGAAAGATAACCCATTTCAAGTTAGGATTTTCTGGAAGTTCAAAAGATCGAGTCCACTGTGCTTATGACTTCCATTATTTTGAGTAAGTGAAATGTGAGTGTTTCTGTGGTCATAACGCAGAGATGGTAAAAAGCTCGGCATTTACAGCTGCGAGGGCATGAGGTGACAGAGAGCAAAGGAACCTCATACCTTTTCATCTTTAGCCACACCTGCTTCTACTGTAGTCCCCTAGGGTAAAACAAACGTCCCTTAATCTATTTCCCTGACCAGCAGGCAATAGGTGGGGCAATGTAAAGTCACAGCTGTTATTAAAGAAAAAAAAAAATCAAAGTTTGAAATTCATATGCATATAATGAGTATATAAATACCAGATACCTTAGCCTACTTACTTGGTTCTCACTGTATATTATGTCACCTCATCCCCTTTTTTCGCCCCTCTTCAAAGCAATGTCCGAAGTTAATTTTAACCTGATCTCTCTTGTAAAAGAAGGAGATAGATAACTTCTAGCCTCGGCCTTTGTTCCACTGGAACCTCCAGGTAGTTCTAGTTCCCTGATTTAGAAAAAAGACCACCTTCATGACCACTGTCCTTTCTGCTTTTTATTCATTCATCGCTTCATCAACCCAGGCATATGAAATCCCTGAAAGCTTTCCACAGTTTTTAACATAGACAACCATCTTTACAAGGCAAGATACAGAACCATGTCACCTTTTGAAAACATTTCTCTTTAAAAATCTATCAGAATAAGCTAGGTTATACTATAAACCAACCCCCAAATATCAGCAGCTTAAAACAACAAAAGTTGATTTATGCCCATTCTGGGTGGCAGTATGGACTATCCAGAACCCAGGAAGATGAAGTAGCCACTGGCAGCTGTGCCAGAAAGAAAGACTGTTCCGGAGGGTTTTGCACGAACAATTAAATGCTCAGTTCAGAAGTGACCTATCACTTCCACTTACAATGCATTGACCAGAACTAGTTACATGGTCTTACCTGTAGCAGGAGGGGAGAGGAAATAACAGTTTGCAAACAGGTGGTTATTCTCAGAAATGTAAATATCTGTTCTGGTGAGCATTATTAATAGATCTTTTTGCTTTGCTTTAATGAATAGTAAAAAAAAGGTGTAGAAGTGTCATTTTTATGAATGTTTAACTTTATATGTTTTGAGGAATCTCAGTGGCTATAGGCTGATGGGACTTCTTTCCATACTCTACGGGCATTTAGATAAAATCTAGGAGAAGAAATCTCAAAAGATTTTTAAAATCTGGCTTAGTTTTCTCAGCTTTTTCCTGTGGAAAGTTCATAATTTTGTTTCATTTTATTTCTTAAAACCAGTTTGAAATGCATAAAAGTATCAAGAAGAAAAATAATGTGAGTTAAAAAATAATACATTGTTCATAAAAATTGACTCAGCTCTTCTGCATAACCCCTAGTGGGTTAAAATGCAAATTATGATATTTTCACTTGTGAGAACTTTAGAAAGTTTTTTTTTTTGTGCAACTGCTGCCAAAAAATCAGCATGAATGGGGAGTTTTCTCTGAGATTTGTGTATTGTACTCAGAGTAGCAGAGAGCAGCGGGATAGCCTGGTGGTGTACTGCCTTGTCTATTTTTGTTTCACTAACTACATTCTAGTAAGGACACATAATAATTGCAATATAACAGAAGCTTTATGTTCCAACATAATGATTAAAGAATATCAATAATGGAGGCTCCAAGAAACAGAATAGACTTAGTGCTATTTCCTTTTCAGTCTGAAGGAAGCCAAAATGAACTATCAATGAAGGTTATGGTCCATCAGCCTAGAAATCAATAGAAAAACAAGTCATTGCACAGCACGATTCATTCGAATTGCAAAAGCCTTTATGCAATCTATAAGAACAGAAATATATCTTCCTAAATATACTTTGATTTCAGAACACTTTGAATGTACCAGATAGCAAAGCTTTCCTTTGCTGAAGTGCTACCATATCAGAACAGCAACTAAGTTAGGCATTTGGAGTTTATTTTATTAGTACTAGGCAAACCACAAAACAGATAAAACAGTTTTATGGCCTACATCTGGTTGAATTATAAAACATATGGCCGTATAGTCAAGAATGTGCGGCTGTAAGATACTGTAAATATCCAACTCAAGATAGTGATGGAGATAACAGCACGTGGCCTACAGTAAGGATATATCATAAGATGGATATTGATGATTCCCAGATGTTTGGGGTGGGATTTGCTAATTACCATGTTTTTTTTTTTTTTGTCATTATTCTTTTGTTCAGATTATTTTACTTTATTTATAGTAAAGCTGATACAGATTCAGGAAGGAACCAACATACACACTTGATTTTATACTTTGTATTTGTGTCATTATTCTCTATGGTTGGTCTCTAGCTAAATCCTCCTGTTGGCTTTAGAAGACTATTCCAAGGCCAAAAAAAATTAACGTAATTTCTTCATACATTATAGAGAGTTATGGTGTTGATGAGTAATATATAAGAATCTCAAGTTGTTGCAGTGGGGAAGCTGTGAAACTAAAGACATTTGAGAGAGAAACGGTGGAGTAGAAAAATCATATCCTCACATCTGGTAAATTATTTCTTATGTCACTAGCACATAGTGTAAGCTGATAGCTACCCACTGGTCATATATCTATCAGGGAAACACGGAGCTCTAAACAAAATTTATTTTCAGGCTAACTAGAAAATAAAAATAAGATATTTGTATATCACAAAATTATACTATATTCTAGCACCTTATTCCAAAGAACTAATTTTTAGCTTGAGATAAACAGAGGAGGCAAAAAACATTTCATGAGTTATCCTAGATCATGATTTATGAACCACTCTGCTTAACTGAGGTAGAGAAGACCACAAGGTAGGCTGTGTGCTAGGCATAGTTTTAAATGCTTGAGCTGTATCAGTGAGCAAAGCAGAGATCTGTGGCCTTATGGGGTTACATTCTAGTGGGAAGGTGTAGAACAGAAAATAAGTGACATAGTAGATAAGTAAATTATATGGCATATTAGAGTGGAACAAGTGCTATAGAAAAAGAAAAAAAAATAATTAAAAATAGAGTAGTCAGAGAAGGTCACCAAGAAAGTGCCATTTGAATAATGATTCGAAAGAGATGAGGGACTTAGCTATGCCTATATCTCTGTGTAGATCATCCTAGCAGGAGGCATAGCCAGTGCAAAATCATTAATTTGAACATATACCTCTCCTGTTCGAGGAATAGTAAGGTTACTGGTGCGGAGTGACGGGACGACAATGAGGCCAAAATAATAGTCAAATATGGTGGGTATGGATTATGTTGGATCTGGCAGACATTATAAGGGCTTAGGTATTTATTCTTAGTGATATTTAAGCCATCAGACAAGTTTGAGGAGGGAAGTGATATGGACCAATTTATGTTTGAAAAGGATCACTCTAACTAGTTAGGTCTCAAGAGACTCAAGGGTTAAAGTAGGGAGACCACTTGGGTTGCTATTAGAGTAATCCAGACCAGAGAAGAAAGTAGCTTGGACCAGGGTGGGGCTGAAAAAAGTCACGAGAAGTATTAGATTCTGGCTGTATTTTGAAGGTGGGACAAACAACTTAGTTTTCTGATCTATTAGACTTATGAGAGAAAGGAGGAGACAAGGATTACCCCCTGGGTAGGGTTTTTTGTTGTCCTTTGGTTTTGCCTGAGCCATTAGAAAGGTAGAATTGCCATCACTTGAGATGGGAAAGCTGACCCTAGAACAGATTTGGAGAGAAGTGGGGAGAGCTCAGTAGTTCAGTTTAGGTTATGTAAAATTGAGATTTAATATACCAGGTGTCCATGAATTTAAAAAATATCCTAGTTAAGTGTATTTAAGTTTTTCAAAATAAATTGATTAAATAATTGAATAGTAGTACTTTAAGATATAGCAAGTGTCACAATAGTTGTAAATGAATGACTTAAATTTAGGAAATATGACTCAAATCATAGAGTTGGTAAGTGGCCTAACTGGTTCTGTGTCACTACCCTATAGACATTAGACTCTTAAAAAAAAACAAATGATATTCAAATGAACTATTTCTTTGACTATATTACACTATGAATGTGAGACCAACTCATTCACATACCTGTTGATTCAAAAAAACAGCTGGATGTTTTACTTGAGAGCAAGCTAGATGATTTTCAGTTATTTTAGTAGAAGTGTAAAGAACAAGGGAGGAAATGATTTCAGCTCATTTTGAATTTGTTGCTGCAGATCTACAGAATGACAATTCTGGGTACCACAGTTTGAGAACATTTGCAAAGTAAAACACGTCCAGAGGGAGGCAATCAGGACACAAAAAGACATGGGGATTTTATCAAATGAAGAATGATGGAAAGAACTGTGATGTTACATAAGATTTAGAAAAATATCTCTAAATGTTTGAAGAAGATAAAACTTAAGCTATGTATTTAGAGAAAGGATAAAATTCCGGAGGGCTGAAATGGATGGAAGTTGCTAGGAAGCAGAATAAGTCTCAAAAGAAACAAGCACCTCTCACTGATTAGAATATCTGAAAAAGAAATGGCTTAACTCATGAGCACGTAAGCTCCATTGCTGGACAGAATACGGCAGATAGTAGATGACCACAGTCAGAGATTTGAGTTGAATTATTAAATTTTAGAATTAAAAAAGAACCATACAAACCCTACCTGGAATTCTACTGAAAGAGGAGCCAGGATAGTAAAAACCTATGGTCTTGTCAAATTCCTAGTGTTTATTACTGTAAAAATTCTCAAATCCCATCTACCGGATTCTTTCCTTTTGTGTTATAAAATTCATGACTTGAGCTCACCGTTTGCTGAACGTAGACAGTTGCTTGGTTATCTCTACTTGGCCCATGCTTGCATTCTTAGGCTTCTAAAAAGTTGAATTGTAAGCTTACCTTGGGTCTGTTATATTTGTTCCCAGACCTGTTTATGCTTGTTTTACTTCCTCTCGGAATGACATGACTTAATTAACTATAAGGTAAACCCATGATGTTTAAATGTGAGACGCAAGTTGTTTATTTCTGTAAAATGGAAGTGATTGATTTGGAAAATTGTCGTAGCAGAACAGTGAAAAAATGCTGTTGAATTAGTTTTCTCTTATTGAATAAGAGAAAATTCTTAAAAGACCAAGAGAAGATGTAAAATATAGAAGGAGTCTGGCTCAGATTGTAGTCCTTAATTGATTTTTAAAGTAAATGAAACTTCAAATTACATGTGATGTTGTTATAGGTTGAATTGTGTCCCCTTCAAATTCATATGGTGAAATCCCAATGCCTAGTATTTCAGAATATAACTGCATTTGAAGATCATTTTTTAAAAAGTAACTAAATTAAAATGAGGTAGTTAGGATGTGCCCTTAATCTAATATGACCGGTGTCCTTTTAAGAAGAGAAACAGACACCGGGGATGTATGAAACACAGAGGAAAGACCAGGTGAAGAGGCAGTGAAAGGACAGCCATCTGAAGGCACAGAGGGAGGCCACAGAAGAGATGAAAACTGCTGACAACTTGATCTTGGACTTCCAGCCTCCAGAACTATGAGATTTAAACTAGTGGAAATAGGCAGGCGTGTTACTCTAAATAGAAGGGCCGGTATGAGAAAAGGTACAAAGTTATGAAAGTTTTGAAAGATAACAGGACATTTCTGGAATGGCCAGTGTTTTTGCCTAAGGCATGGTGGTCAGTGGATAGTTATATGGCTTACCAACCTTCTTTGGTACAAATCTGCCTACGGGTTCCAACCCCAGTTCCTACCACTCACTGCCTCAGTATGCTCTTGTGCCAGGAAATTAATTGTGACTGTCTTCACACAGGATGTGCTTTATTACCTTCCTGCCTAGGTTGGCTTAAATCCTTTTCTATAAAAACAGCTCAGGCATCAGTTCCTCAGAAACTAATAATTGTATTAGTTTCCTATTGTTTCCATAACACATTACCACAAAATTAGTGGCTTAAAGCAAGACAGATTTATCCTGTAGGTTAGAAGTCTTACATGGTCTCACTGGTCCCAAATCAAGGAATCGGTCAAGCTGTATTACTTTCTGGCGTGTCTAGGAGTAGACCTGTTTCTTGCATTTTCCGGTTTCTAGAGGTTGCCCATACTCCTTGGCCCATAGCCCCCTTCCTCCATCTTCCTCATCATTGACAGGTTGAGTCCTTTTCATGTCTCATCCACTTTTACTCTCCTTATATTTGTAAGGACCCTTATGATTATATTGAGTCCATCTGCATAATCCAGGATAATCTTCATAATTAAAGTCAGCTGATTAGCAAATTTTACTCAATCTGCACCCTCAATTTCCGTTTGCCATGTAACTTAATATGTTCACAGATTTGGGGAATTAGGTCATGGGCATCTGAGAGGAGCCATTATTCTATTTACCACAGAAAACTTCCTCACTTTTCTCATCCATGCCAGCTAGGGCTTTTGCTCTCACAATATTTTATGTATAGTTCATCTTAAGCTTTTCACTTACTATTAATTAAAAATTTGTTTTTGGAATTTCAAATACTTAATATTTGGTTATAAGTTTATTCATTATACCCTCCATTATGCACTTAGCTTGTTGAAGGATGATGCTGTAATTAGTTTTGTGTCTCCCATATGTGGCACAGAGTAGTTACATAATAAAGTAGGAGGGACTAAGGCATGGAGGAACTAACTGCCTTGAAAAATGATATGGAATGTATTAAATGATGAAAAGGTTTCTTAAATTATTTATTTGCAAAAGTTTGAGAAAGAAGATGGCTGACTCTTGGGATATATTTATGAGAGAATTCTTTGTGTACTCCAGGTAGCGTAAACTTGAAAATACTGCACTGAACCTACTGATACTAAACAGGGAGCAGAATGACAAGTAGACTCATGAATATGTCTTCAGTTCACCTTTTTACCTTTTCTTTTTTCACTTAGCAAGAAAGGAATGAGAAAGCAGATAAAGAAATACCCTGATGTTATAAAGAGGCTGTGTTCAGTTGGGGTAACGGAGAGGTTCTTGGGTGGTGAGCTCGACAAACATAGGTGTGTGGCCTCACAAAACAATCTTGAGTCAACATTCAGGCATCAGGAGACCAGCAACCACCAGAATGAAGTGATAAGAAGGCAACATTTACTTTTGTGATTCGTACTTGGAGAATTCGGATCTCCTTTCTACTGCCGGCCTTTTCGCTATCACAGAGTTCTTCTCTTGACCAAATTCAATAACTGTGTTGGAGTATTGTTCCATCAATTAGAAGCTGATCCACTTATAGGAATAAAATAACTCCTTCGAAGGTGCACAAAGGGCTGAGGGGCTGAGTCACGTCATGAAATGATTTTTAAATTATCCTCATTCTCCTATCTCTCAGAGGATCTACGGAGGAGGCTCTGCTCCTCTTTATCCGCGGCCAGCCTCTGAGAAAGAAGGTCACACCGCCAGCCTGTCTGTCCTTTGAGCAGAACCCCTTATGCCTCCCTCACCACGATTCATTAGCTGACACTTAGCCCTGAATATTTGAAACTTGCACTCTCCCAAATGTTTGAAAATGACCCTCAAATCTAAGTGTTTAAAATGATTCTTTGGTTTAATCATTCTTTATCTGCTCCTACTTTTCTCTATTCTGGGGAATCTTGCTAAATTGTCCCCTCTTCTTTTATAATGATTGTGATGTCCTCTTAAGCTCATATTTCTAATAATAACTATCGTTTTCTGAGTATCTACTCTGTGTCCAGGAATTGTATACTAATTATTTCTACCTCAAAATTCCTGGAAATAAATTTTCTTCTGCCAATTTTATATCTAAAGAGACTTTCTGACAGAGACAGGATGTCATGTTGCTTTAACTCCAAAACTGATTTGACTTTTCTGCTCATTGCAGTACATGGAGGGATGTGAGGGATAAGGCGATAGGGAGGTGGATGGTACAAAGGGAGAGGACATGATTCAGATAGGTAAATAGCAACTGAACCAACTATCGTTGCTGACTTCTTTGAAATGGTAGCCTGTGTGATTCTGCATTCAGGGTGTGTTAGAGGCATCCTTAAAATGTTTGGGAGGATAGCTTAGGTGACATTTGGGACAGTTGTTGGACTTGTCAGAATTTCTTCTCCCCTTTCTTCATTTTGGATGATGAGATAAATTAATATATTTAGAATCAGCCAACTGGACTCAGGTTAGATGATGCCAAAGTGGTCGGCAGTGTGCAAAGCAGGACAGTCAAGGTCCGATCCTGGGGCACATTTCTCTCCAGCAGGTCCTGTGGCAGTGTTGACCTTGAGTGCATTGGACGTTGCATTCTTCACAGCTTGTCTGAGCTGCTGCTGTTCGGCCCCGATGCCCTCAACAAACACCAGAGTGTTACCCTCAATCTCTTCCATCATTGCTTCTGTGGTTGTGAAACTTGATGAAGTCGCAGTGGTGGAAACTGTTTCTCTGTGAAGACTTCTTCCAATGGTGCATGGGCTGCTACTGCAGTCCCAGGGTCTTGTGTCACAGAAAAGTGAGTGACTATGGATTTTCTATGGCTGTGAATGCCTTTCGGCACCAGCTTCTTGACTTTCAAAGACTGTTTTAGCTTTGATTTTGCAGAGGAGGGGTGTGGTGTCATGGGTTTCCTTCTTTGCTTTCAACACCATCTTTATAAAAAAGGTCTCTCAGTCCCAGATGTTTTATATCTTTTAGGATCAGTTGCCCTGAACACAATAGACAGAAATGAAGTAAATAAAAGGTTGACATCAGTTGATAATGTTCTGAAACTGAACGAATTCTTAAGAAAAAGAATATAAGCCTTCAAAATGTTCACAACCTGGGAACGCAGCAAGAAAGCAAATTTTTACAATAAAAGCCACTCAACAGACTTTGTCCTCGAATTTACCTTTCTTTTAGGAAACCCACCGCGTTACTAATTAGGAAAGAGTGATGTAAACTAGACTGATCAGCATCTAACTCCTGGGAAGATGACAAAAATGGCTGATCAATAAACTTTTACAAAGCCAGGGAAACAAATGAAATGCAGATTTGACAAATTAGCCTTGAGATTAGTGCACAGTGGGATCACTTTAGGCATTTAGTTTTGCCTCTTGCTCAGATAAAATCCTACTGGGAGTTATTGCTGCTTTAGCTTTTGCAGGGTGGAATCAAAAAGAAATGCAATGACATTACAGAATTCACAGCCTTTGCTTTCAAAGCAGCAGTTTGAAAAATAAATTTGTGTGTTAAACATTAAGATGAAGTTTAATACCTACTTGTTAGAAACCTTTGAAGAGAGAAAATGGGATACTTTGTTCTGGAATAGATCACTTGCTTGAATTTGACATTACTTTTATCACATTTCCTTTGAAAGATGTTTCTGACTTAACACTTGACCTCTTTGAGAAGATAAAAGTCCTATATTCTATTGACAAAAATGTGTGTTTGTGTAAATGAAATACATTCTATAATCACAAAAATACAGTTCAGTGACTTCAAGATTAGGTGGTGTAAAACAAATTTAAAAAATGCAAGCTTGATACTCTGCATTTTGTAAACAGGTTTACAAGTATATCACGTAGACATCATATATATCCTATGCCTTTACGTAATAAGTTGTACTGTAATTTCTTTGTATTAAAAATTTCAGAATGAAACATAAACTATCTTGGATGGATATTTGTGTTCTATGTGTTTGGAGTAAGAAAATCAGAAAACAAAATCAACATATTTGTTCATAATTTTTTTTATTTGAATGAAACACATGGAAATATATATATTTTTTAAAAAAACAGTATTGTCTGGTTCTTCTCTTAGAACTCTGAGTATAGATTGGTCTACAGTGTGGTACTGGGCCTCAGAATATGTGAAAATATCCCACGTGATTCTAATAAAGTGGCAAAAAACCAGGTGTTAGTGCTGTACATTTAATCTGTAATAATGTAGTGTTTCTCAAATTTGGATAATCGTCCTGTTCATTTCATAGTACTTTTACAAATATATTCTAAACAGCAGTTCTCAAACTTTAGCATCCAACCAGAATCGTCTGAAGTGCTTGCTTGGCTCCATCCTAGAGTTTCTGATTCAGTAAGTAAGAGTGAGGCTTGATAATTTGCATTTCTAGCGAGTTCCCACATAGTGATGCAGCTATCCCTGGGGCCACACTTTGAAAATCATTCTCTTAAACAAGACTAATCGCAAAGTCACCTGGGCACTTTTTTAAAAACACTATCCAAAGTGAATTCTCCTACCAAGAGATCCTAACTGTGAGGCATACTTATATTTTCAACTAGTACCTCCAGTCATTCTGAAATTTACCAGGTTTGAGAAGTACTGCTTTCATGTAAATCCACCTAGTTGACAAAGTATGATGATCCGAGCAGTTTCAAATCAAATATCAAATTGGTGATGTCACGGATTGAATGTTTTCATCCCCTTGAAATTCTACTCCTATTCCCATGTGACAGCATTAGGAAGTGAGGCCTTTGGCAGGTGGTTAGGATTGGGGCCCCCATCATGGGATTGGTGCCCTTATAAGAGTCACAAGAGAGCTTGCTTCCTCTCTCTCCTCTCTGCCATGGGAGGATGTTACAAGATGTGGGCAGTCTGCAATGCAGAGGAGGGTCTTTGCAGAACCCAATCATCCTGGCATTCTGATCCAGCAGACTTCCAGCCTCCAGAACCTTGAGAAATGCTTCTGTTGTTTATAAGCCACCCAGTCTATGGTACTTTGTTATAACAGCCTGAGCTAAGACAAGTGATATTCAAAGGAAAATCTAGGTATGTATTATCTTTCTACCATCTTTTTGATCAATAGTATATATGAATAAGAACTCTTTAAAGGTATCAGTATTAAGTGAGCAATGACATTGACTGCCAGGTGCACAAGTGCTTTTAATGAAAGAATTCTCTCTTTAGAACGAGGCCTGTTGCCATTTTCCCTCATTATCCCAGTCACTGATAGAGTTCCTGGGCCATAGCAGAGCTATGTACAACTTTGTCACACAGAACATAATGCACTGGTATTTATGTCATGCTATATATATATATTAGCTTGTCTTTGCAAAACACATTTCATTAGCACCTTGCATATATATTAGTTTAACTAATCCTCAGCTTCTAAACTCAATATTATCCTCGTTTTACACATGAATAAAGGAGGCTAGCACATCAGTATATAGTGGCTAAGAGACAGTGTCCTCACTGGTTCAGGTCTGTGCATCAAGCCTAATGACTTTTCCTCTGCCACATAGCAAGTGTCCTTTCTGTATTCTAAGCTGTAAGAATTATCTTTTTTTTTTTTTTGTAATATCGAATTATACAGATATATTTGGGAGGATTTAAATTATAATGAAAAATACTTTGTATTATTGTTTCATATGCTATGGTATATTTAAGATATTCATCTTTTGGAGTTTTAAAAAAGACTTTATATAATATATTAAGAAAAATGTGTTACTAGAATATAAAATCCAGGATTTTACTGATATTTTATCTATATTTTTTATCAATATATTATCAATTATACCAATATTATCTCTGAGGCTGAAGTAGAAATTTAGGCTTTTAAAAAGAGATCTATTTTAAGGAATTATGTTAAGGAATAATAATGTAGGTATTACTGCAACAAAAATTATGCAAATGTTAAAGTTTAAAAAACACTTTTTTGTAAGAGAAAGTAATATTTTAGTTAGATAACATGGTCTTGAATAGTACTTTTAATGTGGTGGAGTGTCAAATAATTCATGTGTGCAATGAGCAGTTATTTACTGAGGAAGATCCAAACTTCCCAATATTGTCTTGAAGTTTTCTTTGTGTATGTATATATACTTTCCCTTTCAATTCTAAAGATTGTGTTATAAGAAGCTTTATAAAATGGCCATGATTTATTACAAATCTTTTTATAAAAGTATTTCAATGCAAACAAAGCAATTTTTCTTTCATTTTTTTTTTTTAAGCAAAGAGGTTTCTTTTTATAATCAAGACAATATATTCTTTTAAAGTGGTATTTCTTGACATTTATAGTGTTGGTGACAAGGTCATAATTTCCATTGTAATAAGATGCCTTTTAATAATGCATAACCCCTAATGCAGAAAGCAGCTCAAGTTCTCACAAGCTGTGCTATGGTGAATATTTCTAGTAGGTCTAGTAGACTCCGAGTAGGTTACATTTTGACTTAGCAGTTCCAATGGCCTTTAGTCCATGGGTGTGCCCTAATCCAAGCTTTTTCAAACTGTGTTTGAATAGACCAAGATGCTTTGAGCCAAGAATTCCGGATTTTTCTGCTTTTATTTCAGGGAATGGTTAACTGCGAATAAAGGCTCTCAGCACATTCTCATGAGTTTTTAATGGTCATAGCTGAGAATGAGTAGGCGGTGATAGGATTAGATTTTGATTTTAGAAGCACTCTTGGATTTTTTTTCTAGTTTTTTTTGAGTAATGTCACATGCAGAAATATTGCTACTGCAATGAAGGGAGGAAGGTTTCATCTGTGTGTGTGTGTGTGTGTGTGTGTAGTATTGTGTGTGTTTTGGTTAGAAAGTAATATACACAAATAGTAAAAGTTATATAATACAGAAAAAAGTTTAAGAGGAAGTAAAAACAAATCTCTCATTCTTTCATGATTACGTGTAGGTCTCTGTGTGTGTTATTGCATTGGATATACCTTCTGTAGATATCACGCTGCCCACTACATTTTCACCTAACAGAGTATCCCAAGTTTGCACTGTGTCTTGTTTAAATATTCTTTAAAAGCAGAGTTTTAATATTCTACAGGTAGGAAAAATAAAGTTTTCACATGAATTTTAAAAGCCATTTAAACCTATTGCTGAATTTGTATGGATAAAGCCCCTGAGGTACTATTAACCTGTGTTAAACAGAGGCATGAGGTTTAAAAAATGTCAGTCAGAAGCCACCAACACAATGTTTGGAACATGGTAGAGCTCAAACCATATTTATTAAATAACCAAGAAAAAAATAATTATAACAGAATAATTGATATATATTATTTGTAAAAGTTGTGACATATTAAACATAGTGTAGATAAGCACCTCCTGTATGGTAAAGAAACGCTCATATTAGGGTGACCAGAACAATTGAAGTCAGTCCACTGCTTATGTCCACTTTGTGTTGCTGTAATTGAAGTGATTATGGTATTATATGATCTTCATTACTGCACCACTCCTCTTTCTTATGTCTTAGACAGTTTTAGATTGTACCATAAATTTTGCAAAATTGCTCTTGTCTCTCCCACCTATGGTTTTACTTTCATGTTTGTTGGCTTTAAACAGTGAATCACAAGAAGAAAACTATGGTGCCAAGCGTCTGCCTCAATTTATCAGAGCTTGCAATCTCAGTTAATAACTGAGATTGTACAGTCGGTAATATATAGTACCAGGAAGTAACACACATCAGAGTAAAAAATCATTTTTGTGTGTGTGTTTCTTTATGGATTTGTTAAATGTTTCCAGTCTACCCCATTAGTTATACTTTACTGTGATTCTCCATATCTGTAGGATGCTCAGAGCATTAATGTATTAAATATATATTTTTCAATCATGGTTTTGTGTTTCTAATTTATTTCATTTGATATATAGCTTAGCCTTGCAGCTATTTCTTTGTGTTTCATATTAACTTTGTTTTGTTTATGAGGGGGATCACCAATTCCTTACCGAAGAGGGCGGGTGAGGTCTGTCTTATAACTGCTGTGCCTTCACTTCTTCATTAAATGGGTTTGGCTTTGCACAGCTGCCCTATTGCTTTTCTGATGCCATGATGGTTAACTTGAAGGCACACAGCTGCCAAATCTCTTTTGATATTTTCTTCTTTATATGATGATACCCTTCTTATTTCTGTTTTGAGGAATTAAGCAAGATCTGCCGTTAAAGCAGCATTGCCTAACATGATTTAGTGCCTACCTAGAAATAACCTTAAGCTTTCTTAATTAAATTCATTACAAACTTCCAGGGAATAACCCAAAGGTCATTATTATCATTATAGTCTTAAAAATCTATCTATAAGGAAAAACAAGTCTACCTTTTGGGAGTTTAAGTTAATTTGATTCACACATTCCTCTGGACAGTGGTATAAAAACAAAGGAAAGAAGCATTTGTTCTTCATATTCTATGGATTTATATTCTGAGTTTTTGGAAAGAATATTCCAAGCACTTTAAAAAATTAATATATGGTGCTGGAAACAGTAAGTTGCTAAAGAGCTAATTTTTGACCTTAGACTAAGTTTACTCAGTTACTCTATCTGTTAAACATAATTATATATAAGTATCTTACAGGAATATTATACTTTCTTGGCAGAATTATTCTTTGAAAGCACTCTGAAAAATAAAAGTGCTGTTATGCAAGTATTTGCATTTATCATGGTCCATAGTTTTAAGCCCTCACAGAAAGAACATAAATGTAAAATTAAGTATTCCTTCTAGATATTCTGGAAAAATCCCCACTTCAAAATTTCAGAGCTATAAACCATTCCTACTTTCAGATAGTTTGCAGTTTGAAACATACATTTTAAAATCCATTCTGAAAACCCCTCTAGTCAGAACTGTGTCTGGGTATTCTTCAGTTGATAGTGGAAGCGTTCTCTCTCATATCCTCACCATAAGCAGCCTCTGCTCGTAATTTTTCTCAATTTAGTCCATTTGGTACAGGGAAGGTCATGAATGTAAGCTAATTAGTTAAAGCCTATATGGAGAAGATCACTTATCCGACCCCAACACTTCACATTTTCTTAGGCCACTTTGCACAATCCTTCATGTCTTTACCATCTACGGTTGAGAATACTAATTTTCCAATATTGGACAGGGCACCTAAACATGAAGCTTGTTCACAAGCAGCATTTCAATTCATTCACATTCATCTGCATAACAAAATGCCAAGAGGCCTGAACATGTTTCTGTAAGGTTTGGTCCTATTATTTCTACTTGCACTACCATCAAATTTAAGAGATATTAGGGAGCTCTGGCAAGTAACTCCAAGAAGTCATCTCCTGTGAATACCAGAGAATTGTTTCTGCAGTGGTCCTTCATCTGTGGGCAATTCTTTCCTAGGGCTTAGAAACTGTTCTCCATAGAGACCAGATCTCAGAATGATTTACTTTAGCATGATACATTTGAAGAGACAAATTTTTTTCCAGCTAAATACATAGTTATTTCATAAATCCAGCAATGGAAATATTCTATGTTGCTGAAATGATATTTCTAATTAGGCACAAATATTATAATTATAGAATGATTAACCTTGTATCTATCAATATTTGTGCTGTAAGCAACATCAAAAGAACTGTCATTTCATTAGTAACTTGGATTAAGATGGGGGGTGGGGGAGAACTGTCCATAGCTCACCCGGGAACAATTGGTATTCTGTGGCCTAGAACTTGAACTCACAATAATTATGCCAATGTATTTTACCATAAAAATTCTAGTTTACTTCTCAAATATTCCATTGAAATAAATTAGTGCAAAAACATTTATTTTATAGAAAAACTAAGGAAAAAGAGTGATGCCAATCTGTTAGTAATCACAAAGTAAATTTCTTTGATGGCTCCATTCATATGGAAAGGCACTTTCTGCCCTTGAGTCTAAGAATTGCATTTCTCAGTATTAAGGAAAAAAACCTGGGTTCTAGAAAGCTCTACAGCTCAGATCTCCAAGGGACACTGAAATAATGAAAGAGGAGTGATTTCTATATGATTTGGAGTATAGAAAAGTTTACAATAATGCAAGGAGAGTAGAAAGGACTCAGAGTTTGTAATGTGACTTAAAAAACACCCATCATTTTCTTTTTCCCCCCACTTATTTTAACGTATTGATTATATCTTTGTGTGGCTGTTGTTTCGATAGAAATGGCAGGTTTAGTTCCTTTTCTGTACCTACCCTCAATTGACTCTCACTCCTACTATCTGGAGTTTTACTAGAATCCCTCTGTCATACAAGAGGAGGAATGGGACAGAACTTCTGTGGAAATTGCATTTATCTTGCTCTAGGAAACAATAAAAAGATCCATCTCATTGCTACCGTGCAATTACAGGACTGCCCATCTGTCCTGAAATATAGAGTAAGTTTTCATTTTGCCATGAAGTATACTCCTTAGGGGAATTAGCATGCCAGTTCTTGTGGGGTTTAAAGAAACACTGAAGTAAATCTAAGGTACCATCCACTGAAGCACAACCTCAGGGATCACTGGAATGAAGTCAGATTTCCTAGGTTCTTTTTGAATAATCAGTTATAAAATTGAGATTTGTGGGCCTGGAAAAGTCCATTTCGTTCATTTCCACAACTTGAGGGAAATCCGTTTGGCTCATTGTCCTGACTAAAAGCCCACTTTACCTGTGTGCATAGCGGCTAAGTGGAAACAATATATTTTCCTAGAAAGAAGAATATAGACTCTCTACCTGGCTGGTTTTCTTTTCATGATTTGTGTATTGATTTATATTTTAATGAAACTTTGGCCGGTCTATGAAATGTAAGTTTCTCAGAGACAAGATGTTAATCTGTATTTAATGCATGTATCATGAGGTTAAATCTGGCATGAAAGGCAATTGAGATTACCACAGCTCCTGGTTCAGTGCTTCACAGGAGAGAGCAGTAGCACAAATCTAATTTTACAAGGAAATTGCTGAAAGAATTGATGTAATAGAATGGATATAAGAGAGCAAGATATTTAAAATCTGCATGCTCAGGTGGGTAATAAGCACTTAGAACTTATCTTTGGCCACTGAAAGAGGAAAATTTACTCAAGACACTACTGTTTTTTTGATGGCCATGAGTCAGGTTATTAACTTTAACTTTTTTTCAATTTTATTTTTTACTATTAAGGTGACTTTACTTCAAGCATATTTTATTTTGAATAATCAAAACAAAATGTATATGAGCATGCATAAATTTGAATTTTCTCTCTCTATTGCTTTCTCTACGTATTGACACATATGCTGCTAGAACATGTTGGTGTTGGGGAAATGGAACTTCAATCATAGTCTGCGCCTGTTTCAATGAGAAAGATATTTTGAAGTATTGGCAGAGGGAATGTGAACTGACATGCCATTTAATCATATGTGTTTGTGTATGTGTTTATTTAGAGGAAAATAAATGTAAACATACCACATTATTATAAAACTAATAAGAAAAAGAGTTCATTGCCATTTTTTGCATTCCCTTCTGCATTTTAAAATAAGTTTTTAAAAAAGGAGAAGAGGAGCTGAAAGTAATTTCTAAATTACTTATAAAACATGCTGCAGATTTTTATTGCCAGAACAGTTCTACAAACGTGGTCTCCTAGTTAAGTGGAGTTGGCATTGCAGCACCACACTGCGAAGCGAGGAGGTCAGACCCGCAGCCTGCCCTGACGTAGGGCAGCCAGTGACTGTGCCTCTCCCATTGTTCTGACACACCTGCCCAGGGGCCACTTGCCCCCTGCGTTTTGATCCTAAACAAGTGGCTGAGCCTGGTGAGCCTGGTGAGGCTTGAAGATCGCAGGGTAACCCGTAGTGAGGGAAAGTCGTGAACTAAGTTGCCGATGGAACAGAGATACCTGAGATGGCCTGTGGTGAAGGAGATTGTTCTTCGAATTTTCTGGATGAGCTGAAAAGCAAGGGAGATAAGATTGACTAGAAATTACGGACAATTAATTAAATATCTACTATTCTCTCTGAGTAGTCTGGGGTTTGCAGTGAGCATTAATATTAGGTTTATGTTTGTGATGTCTGAGTGTCATCTTATAAAAAGAGCATGAGCTTAAAAAGAACATTTTTAGAAAGATGTGCTATCTTACAATATGATACCTAACACCGGAAGGACAAAGAGAACATCGACACATACAAAGAATTCATTTCTAATAATTTACAGACCTCTCGATGGTTAATGCACTAAAATGACACTTTTGGGGGAATCATTCCTCCTCTTCTCACCACCGAAGTTACTGATAAGATACCTTTTGGTAACGATATTACATTTTCCAGAATGGTCTTAGTTGATTCTAAAAGAACTTTTCCTATTTTAGTTGGCTGTACTGACACTTTTCACTAGTAAGGGTGCGGGCGTAGTGATTTTATTTAGTAGATGACTCTTTTTATAAGCACTGAGCCTGAATTATGTTTGAGGATTAAAAGTTTCTGCACGCTATGAGTCCTGAATGTAGAGTTGGTGGTCACAGCCTGTCCCCAAGTGAGTCATTTGAAAACAAAAAATGCCAAGCTGCTCAAGTCCCTTGCAAAAAAAATATAGCAACATTATGAATACCTCATATGGTGAATTGTAAAGGTTAACCAATTCTCAATGTAGGTGTGTTCTGAAGGAATATTGAAAGTTCGGCCTGTTTCAGAAACTGGGGATGACTTGAAAAACAATTGGGACACAGTGTTGGCAAGGAAGATGAAGAGAGTGTCATGCAGTGCTCAAGCTGGAAACGGTAGAGGTGGCATGAGTTCAGGGCTCAAAGCTGGCACTGAGCAAAGGTGTGGCCTTTGATCTGTGGTTTGAAACGTGCCAGGAAAACATGCCTATCCCCTTCCCTCCTCCCTCTGCAGCAATTAGATGCTCACTCTTTGGAGTTAAGGAATCAGGAGGACAAATCTTACTTATGGCTCGACCTTCTCAGTAACAAACACCGTTGGTTATCAGACAGACAGCTATGGAAAGCTGGTTTTAACATTAGGGAGAGCTCAGAGTGGGGTTCAGGGGGTGGAGTTTTGCTTAGATGGACAAGCCTTATGGAGGATCTCACAGTGTGCAGTGGGGCGGTGGATGATTAGAAGGTGCTAGTTACCTTGATGGTGAGATTGACTTTTCTCCCTAAGTGTCTCAAAGGGAGAAGAAAGGATACTGCATGTTATGGGTCTAATTGTGTCCCCTTCAAATTCAGATTTGAAGTCCTAACCACCAGTAACTCAAAATGAGACCTTATTTTGAAATACTGTCCTTGCAGATGTAATTCATTAAAATGAAATCATATTGTAGTAGGTAGGCCCCAAATCAAAATGACTAGTCTCCTTACAAAACAGGAGAAATATGGACACAGAGACATGCACACAGGGAGGATGCCATGTAAACAACAAGGGAGAAATGGGGTGAAGACAAGGAACACCAAAGATTGCCAGAAAACCACCAGAATCTTAGAGGAGAAGCCCGAAACAGATTTCCCTCACCACCCTCAGAGGGAACCAACCTTCTCTGAATCTCGGTATAGTTTGAGCATGCACTATTTGAATTTCATATGGTTAGACATATATAAAGAAGAAGGTGTAGTGGAAGGCTGATTTAAAATTTGAGTTTATAAGTCAATTGTTTATTAGTGATGAATTCACTCTGCATTTTGAGCAGCTTATTGTAGATTTGTCCATATTTCAGCATCGAGCTTTGTGTTCAGCAGCTCTTACCAGTTAAAATGCACAGAGCCATTTTTTTGAGAGACTTTCATGAAGCATCATTTGTCACCAGAAGAAACCCCACGAGTGGATCTCCAGGAACAACACACACAGGCAGAGCTGGCTGCACTGTGCAGTACAGCCTCCCTCACTAACCCCGTCACTGGGGCCAGAAACCTAAACGTCTAAAAATCACTGTGCCTCTTCAGATCAGTTAAAGCTAGTTTGGCAGTAGACCGTTTTCTGTTGAACATTAACATCTTAATGGAAAATATTCTTCTATAAGACATTGTTATATAACACACTGAGTATGAGCTCATTAATATTCATGTGTATCTATAAAAACACGTTTGCCCTTTTGTCCATTAAACAATTTAAAGATCTTTTTCTCTTTTGTGAAGAAGACAGAAGAGGAGGAGGATGAGCAGGAGGAAGAGGAGAAGAAAGGGGAGAGGAGATGGAAATCTGAGCTGTTTTTCAGTTTGAAAATGAGAGGACGGGTTAAGTGTCAGGGTCTGGGAGAATTCAAGTCATCTCTCTGTGGGGTTTGAAAGAAACTGAAATGAAAGAGGATGTCGTCATAACTTGTCTTGACAGAGTCAGATAAAGCCCGAGCCCACTTCCTGCTTTCAGGTATCTTGCTGAAATGTCCTGCAGGTCAGGAGGGATAATAAGGAAACTGTCAGGGCGCCAGCCAGTCAACTGCATAGATTGTGATTTTGATCTGATAGGAGATGAAGGCTAAAGAGGGCAAAGGTTAAAATCCCTCTGGTTACCTAAGTGTTCCTTAAATCTAGAATAAGATAAAAGATGTACTGAAGATCGAAGAAATGAACGTCCTCTATAATTCTATAAAATAAAAGATGACAAAGAGATCTGAATGGCGATGTCTGCAAAAAGGAAAGTGCTGCCTTTGTCCTCTTGCTGTCGATGCATTTGTATCAGTGGTAACCTAGTTCTTACAGTCACCAGGTTCATGTTAAAATATCAGTGGGGAAGCATCTGGACCATGTATAGCCATCACTGGGGTGTCTTTCATCAGATAAATGAGCATAATTGTTATGAAGTCGTTAGTCTTAAACCATTCGGGTGCTCTAACAAAAAAACATAGACTGGTGGCTTATAAACAATAGAAATTTATTTCTCATAGTTCTGGAGGCTGGAAGTCCAAGATCAAGGTGCTGGCAGATTCTGTGTCTGGTGAAGACCCGCTTCCTGGTTCACAGACTGTTTTCTGTCTGTGTCCTCACAAGGTGGAAGAGAGGAGGGAGCTCTCTGGGGTCTCTCTTAACAGCACTAATCCCATTCATGAGGGCTCTACCCTCATAACTTAATCATCCTCAAAAGGCTCCACCTCCTAATAAAATCACACTTTGGGTTAGGCTTTGAACAGATGAACTTTGAGCGGGGACACACATATTCAGTTTATAGGATAATTAAAAAGAGGAGACTGAAATATTTAAATATGCTTATGCATATTATTTTTTTCCACTTGATTTTGGGGAATATCATAGAAAAGGCAATTTGAAGGATAGGGCCTAAAGGAGTTGCACTTCAGGAAAGCAAATGACTTTTGAACTGAGACAAGTGTGTTCTGTGTATATTCTAGAAAAGGGATTTTGAACAGTAATCCACTGCTCTGCCCAAGGCCGAGAAGTAAAACGTTCAAAACCAGTTCTTGTTCAATGAAAATGGGTAGGGCAGAAATCCTTAGGGCTTCCTTTTCATATGGAAATATTATAAATATCTTTATTACTCCACATTTCATATCTCTTATTTATTTGACAGTTTGTCAAAGTTTTTTTTTTCTTCCTGTTTTGTTTTGTGATTCAAATCACTTTCTTCAGGAAATTGCTTGTGTGGGTTTTCAAATGTTTCATTATGAGTTTGTCCTGTCCTTACCTAGAATAGAGTTGTTTTGCCCAAACCTGAACTTTTGTTTGTATCCACCTGAAAAACTGTCTTAGCCAGAGCTCTATGCCCAGCTCTGTCCAATCTCTACCTCAGCTCAAACCAGAGACAATTTCTGAGCCTTGCCTGGTTTTCCAGATCCTTCTTCCTTTCTTGACATTATTGCTTGAGTATCTGCAATGAGGAATACACTTGGCCTGTCATTCCTATGAGTTGAAGAGTCAGTTCTGCTGGGTGAAGAGGAGGCTTGTAGGATCCTGGTGGAGACTCCTTAGCTCTTTTTAAAGTGGGTTCATATGCCTGTTCTCCTTCGTCTCTCTGTTCTTCCCACCACACAGAGGACTTGGTCATAGTAAAGCAGATAATAGCAATACAAGAAAGTTCAGTACATAGAGTTTATGAGCAATTTGGATTAAAGGATACAGCCTGGGAAGAACGAGAGGCTTCTTTGTGTAAATATGATGAGACAGAAGCCCAAGAATGACCAGAGAGGCCAGAGTTGTTGAAATCACAGCATTGAAGAAGCTCAAATCCCAGGCATGTATAAATAAGTGGCAATGTGCAGAGACCAAGAGCAGATGCAAAAAGACATTTATAATTGCGTTGGATTATTGCTTCACTGTGCAGGCAAGAATGTTAAGTAGAAAAAGAAAAAAAAAAAAACAAGACTCTTTCTTAGCCCTTTAATTATTAGAGTCTTTGTAAGATTGTAGAAACATGCCTGCTCTGACAACATTAAACTTATAAAATTCAGTGCCGGGGAAACTTTTCTGTAAGATTTTTCTCAGCCTTATAAAAAGATAGCAGTGGGGATCAAGTAGTGTTAGCATTTTCCTTTAAATTAAAATCGAGCCTGTGGGTGTTAGAATCAAGATGATGGTGGACATATATAATTTAGTAACTATTTTTCATGAAATAAAGGGTGAAGATGATTGAAGGGCTGGATAAAGGGAAATTTATGCTCCCTGCTAGGGTGACCATATAATTTGTCTTCTAAACTTGTTCATCTTTTTAAAACATTTTATTTTTAAATAATTTCAAATTTACGGAAAATATAAAAAAGAAAGGTTTGAGGACCTCATATATTAGTGTAGTAGGATGAATAATAATCCCTAAAGATATCCAGGTTCTCATTCCTGGGACCTGTGTCATTTGCATAGGGCATAAAAGGACCTTGCAGAGGTGATTATGTTGAGATCTTGAGATGGGGGATTATCCTGGATTATCCAGGTAGGCCCTGAATGTCTCCCTTAAATGAGGGAGGGAGAGGGACATTTGACTACAGAAGAGGATAAGGTGAGGTGATGACACAGGCTGAGGTTGGAAGGACACATTTTGAAGTGGAAGAAGGAGCCACAAGCCAAGGAATGCATCAGCCATTGGAAGATGATAAGGAAAGAGAATGAATTCTCTCTTTACAGCCTTCGGAAGACTCAGCCCTGCCAGCCCTCTGACTTTAGCCCATTGAAACTGGCTTCAAACTTCTGGCCTCCAGAGCTTTAAGAAAATAAACTCGTGTTGTTTAAAATTACTGTTTGTAGTAATTGGTTACAGCAGCAATGTGAATCTAATAAACTCAGATTGGCTTATTTTTAACATGTTTCTGCATTTGCTTTTCCATTATCATTCTTTCTTTCTCATGTACATATACATTTTATTGTTTTTGTTGTTGTTGTTCTTATTACTATGAATTATTTGAAAGTAGTAAACCAAGACATTTTCCATATGAGAAAGGGAAAATTACAAGAAGTCTAAACCAGGGCTGTTCTGGGAAAAGCAGAAATTTTGTCACCCTGCTATTCTTATTTTTCTACTGCCATGCTAACGGAGATTTGGCCCCAGGTATGTGGACATGTGCTTCCAGAAATTCTGCTAGCCGTATGCTTTATGTGTCTTCTCTTGGACTACGCACAAGCACACTCTCCTTCCAAGCCAGCCGTAGGTGGTAGCCGTCCACACACGCCTTCAGGACTTGGCCAGGACCCCCTCTCCAGCCTGGTCCTGCAACTTTGTCACCTTGGTGTTTCAGTTCCCTGAACAAGCTAGCTCCTTCTCACAGCAGACATTTACACACACCTTAATACCTGCCCCTCCACTTACCTAGCCAACTTCTAGTCACTCATCAAGCCTTAACCCATACTTCATCCCCCCCGGGAAAGCCTTCCTCTGTACCCCAATTTTCCACAACCATCATCATCCTGACACTAGAGTTCCATTTTATACATTTACATCACCTCGTGTTTTTTTTTGTGTGTGCGCAACACTTATCACAGTTATAATTACTTAACTGTTGGTGTATATAGCATGCTGGTGAGCTGAAAAAATTTTAAAAATTGCCTATCTCTTAAATATCTGGGAGTGGGAAGCAGGTCACTATGAAGCAGATTTTTCTATTTATGGGGAAAAGTTATTAGACTTTCTCCCCTTGGCCATATTGAAGTCACACAAATAATTCTGGACTGGGTAAGTGAAGGAGAGCCAAATTACTGAATCATTTTTTTCACTTTTTTTTCTCTGTCTTAGCAAAGGCTGTGCTTCCTTTTGGAATCTATAATGCGGGGGAAAAAGTAGGGCTTTTCCTAAAAAGTAGAGTCCTTTGGGAGAGAAAGAACTGAACCTCCTGCAGCAGCCCTTCTTTTTAAAGTGAGAGACACTAGAGGGAGAGCAGAGTGGCTCAGATGACTTCTGCTGGCAGGAAAGAAGCCGGGCACTGAGATGGCATGACTTTAAAAGTTCTCAGCACCTGTTTTGCCTGAAGCTGGAGCCAAGTATGTGCCCAACCACCTGGATCTGAATTGACACTTTGGGGAACAGTGACTGGGTGTGCGTGTGAAATCAGAGAGATGCACTCAACCCCAGAGTCCAAGGCTCACGGCCCGGGAGGGAAGACAAAACTGGAATTGGGGTTTGGAGCACGTGGGGGTACTTGCGTGATTCATTGGAAGTGTAAGCCCTGCAATGCATTTGTATCCCTATCCAGTGAAATTAGATCGCACCAGGTTGCTATAACTATCAATTTTAATGTTTGCTTTTCCTAGCGGACTGAAAATATCCTAAGGACAGTGGCCACGTTTACTTATTTGAGGCACTTCTTAGTCCTAGCACTGCCTAGTGTGATGTTTTTATTTAATGAATTGATGAAATGATACCAAATTAAACACATCCGTTCAAATCTCAACATAGCCTCAACAACTAACCTCACGAACACCATTCAGTTCAGTAAATTTGCAGGAAATCTGTCTCTCTATCATCTATTATCTGTGTATGTATATACACATGTGTATGAATAGTACGTACATGTATAACATCTATTTCCAGTATTATTTTGAAATCCAGTACATTATATTTAACTATTTTTCTTCTGTCTAGCTGACCTACTTCTCTATCAGACTACCAGTTCTTTGGTGCAATCACACTGTTCTTTTTTTTTTTTGTTCTTTAAGGTGCACTGTTTCATGACATTTGCAAGTAAGAAAACTTCTTTTTTAATATAAAAATTAAAAGTCCCAGGTCTCATCTCGCTCCCTCATGATAGTAGCTGCATTTTCAGTGTCCTTTAAGAAAATAGATGGCAAGGGATTCTCAGTTCATCGTTTGGGAACCACTGCTTCATTGCATCCCACAGGAATGCCTTGTAAAGTTCTCTGCTCTCAGACTGGCCCCCATGTGAGAACACTTGGCATCATCCTTCGTGATGTAATGTTGGGTGCTTGGGAAGCTTCACTTCCACCCTTTTCATTCTCTAATTAGAAAAAAAAAAAAGTCCTTAGCTTGAATTCACTTGCTGTGTCAATGCCTGCTTTGCCATTCTGGCATCATAGAGTCGGTAGTGGGTGGGCACAGGCATGGCCTCCTCATGAACAAAATAGTGAAGCCCCTGGGAGGGAAGAAATGCCCTGAGAAAGAGAACTTGGAGGTGTCAGAGATGAAGTTCATCAAGTTCACAGTTTTGTCCAGGGAGAAGGCTGTTTCTCCCTCTCCAAATGCTGTTTAACTGTTTTTGGCTGACAGACATGGAAGCTTGCATAAAATAGGCTTATTTAATAAGAACTGACTTTGATCTTTTTCCAGGCCCACCATGGAAATTTTCAATAGGAGAATGTCTGCTTAATAAATGCATTTTGTAAACATTAAGTCGAATTCACAATTTTTTTTTTTAATGCAGTTTTACAGAGTAAGTTCCATCTGGGAAAAGCCACATTTTCCGGGGGTGGGAGAGAATTTCTTCTATTTTATTCCCAGAAAAGTCTGTGAAATCACCAATTTTTCTGGTTCTTTTGACCAGAAAAATTTAAACTTCATAAAGTGACAAGAAGAAGGGGGCTGCCCATGCCGAATCTGTAGCAGTTTCTGCATGACTATTTAATTTTTAATTTTGAGAACTGACTTTTTAGCCAGAGAGCTTATGGGAAGTACAGGACCCTGCGGTGTATTAATTATTTAAAGTCAATGTCCCACTCCTTGCAATAGCATTTCATTCTTCAGGTGTGTCTTCAGGAAAAGATAGCCTTTGTTTTGGGGGTGGGATGCATTTCTTTTTAATAAGGCAATAGGCACATCAGATGTGGGAAAGACCATGAGAATACATGACCTCTTCCAAGGGGAAACTCCAAGTCCCCAAGTCCAAAAAAAAAATTCCCAAAGTGCTAGTTGCAGGTGGAACTGTGAAGCCGAGGTGCCGTCTCTTCTGGTTTGCGCTGCGTATAGGTGGAGAGATTTCTTTGGAGTTTTGGCAATTCCAAGCAACTCTCTTAGACTTAATTTGTTTTCCCAGTGACAGGAAAATATTCACATTTATATCCAAACTCACAAATTGAATACAGAAGTTTGTTGACGCCTGAGGAAAATGCTCCATGATAATAGCCACGCCTCCAACTGTGGAAAAGCCAAAAATCTCTTTAGCACATGGAAGACAACTGTTTTGTGTTATTGGAGGCAAGAGTTTTGTTTCTCTTAGCTCTTGTTGGTCTCTGTGACTCACATAGAGAGTCTCCCAAATCATGAGAAATCTACATTAATATATAAGCAAGCAGGGTCCATGGGCCACATAGGAGTTCTGGCCCCAGCCACTCCTGAAGTGTAGAGCAGGTCTAGTGTACTCCTTTTAAGTCCGAAGAGATCAAGAAGTGAGATATTCAAGGGACAATAACACAATTCCAGCCCTTCCATGTCTGTCAAAATTGAAGAGTTGTTTCCCAAACGTGGTGACCTTGTGCCAGACCATCTTATCTTCAAGGACTCGCTTCCAATACAAATTCGGCCATGCCAAAGCTGACCAGTGACCTTCAGAGTGACCTGGCTTTAGAACTCCAACTCATGGGGTGACTGAACAACTTGACCCTTGCTCAGAGGCTGTGAACGGAGACCCACTGAGAGGGATTCAGGAGTTGTGCGAGATGTACGAAACATGTAGAAACACGCAGAGATCCTCATGTCCCACACGTCCTGGTTATGTGGTTCTGGGATATTTTCTTCAAAAACATGTTTTAATCTTTCTATGTTTTAACAATCTTCTGTTGCATATTCATCTATCTCAAAGTTTAGTGGTTGAAAGTGATGTGATTTCTCAGGATTCTATGGGTCAGGAATTCGGGCAGGATTCAGAGATTCTATTCCATGTGTGGTTAGCAGGGATCACTTATTCCTGCATCGTCTGACTGTTGGAGTAAGCTGGAAGGTACAAATAGGCTTTGCTCATGTGTCTGGCTCCTTGGTGCCCCCTGTCTTTCCATGTGGCCTGATTGGGCCTTTCATCACTTGCTGGTTTGGGATTAGTCAAACTTTGATGGAGATTGGCTTCTAAGAAGTAGGATGAAGAAGGCTTAAAGATTGGTCTTGGAACAGGCATGGCATAGCTTCTGTCACATTTTGTTGCTCAAAAGCAAGGTACAAGGCCAGTCAAAATACAAAGCAGAAGAAAAAGGTCTTACCTCTAGACATCAGCAGCAGTGTGTGCTCAGGGAGAGGTAAAGAATTGGTGGTGGCCATCTTGGGAGACTGACTACCTGCTATAGATTGAATGTTTATGTCCCCACAAATTTATATATTGAAGCCCTAAAACACAATGTAATTGTGTTTGGAGATAGGCCTTTGAAGACAGTTAGGATTAAATTAAGTTGTGAGAGTGAGGTCCTTGTGATGGGATTAGCGCCCTTATAAAAGGAGAAAGAGACTCAGGATCTCTCTCTCTCTCTCTCTCCCGTGTGAGGTTACAGCAAGAAAGTCTGCAACCAGAAAGTGATTTCACCAGACATTAAACCTGTTAGTGCCTTGATCTTGGACTTCCAGCCTGCAGAACTAAGAGAGAAAACTGTTTTGTTTAAGCCACTCAGACTATGATATTTTGTGATAGCAGCCCAAACAGACTAAGCCAGTACAACACTGTGTATTTTTGTAGTAATAAACCTCACCTTCCAAGGTATCCTGAGCACATACCTATTCCCTACAAATCGACAGACCCTATATAACCTATCACCTTTCTCAGACAGTGATCCTTCCTTATGACCATCCCCTATTTATACACGCAAGGTTTTGGAGAAGTTGGCAAAATTCACAAACATCACTGGCCAGAGAGAGATCATGCTCTAGTTGGGGAAGCACAAGTATAAAAAATTAAAAAATAACGTGAACTAGTTTTTGAAACAAGGAAACATAAAAGTAGGGAAGGAATGAACTAAAAATGAAGGTATTTTGAGAAGAAATTAAACAGGAAAGCTAGTGAGAAGCTTCCAACAGAAAACGAAGATGATATGTCAGTATGTTTTTCCTGTATATATTAGGAGAAGCTCTTTTTGAATCACTTTCAAGAGACAAAATTTTTTAACAGACTGAGGAGCTAGGACTCATTTCTTCTGAGGTTGAAAGTACAAGTTTCATAGATCCAATCAGTCAGTTACTCATCCTTGTATGCAAAAAAGGCATGGGAACTGTTCTTGGTAACAGAGATGCAGAGTAGATAACACAAGATGGAGAAGAAAACTCAATCTTGTAGAAATTGCATTAGAAGTTCAGAAGGAAGGCGCTTTTCTTCTGTGTTGTGGACCTGGCTCAATCAATGGCAATGCCATGCCCTTCCTCTTCATGCTCCTGCCCTCCTGCTTCCTGCAACCTTCCCAGACACACAAACCTGCGTAAACCTGGGGGTGGCTCATAGAGGACCCCCCTGGGAGAGAAAACAGCTCTCTCTTACCCCTAGGCTCACTTGTCACCAGCGACTTCCAGCTGAAATGCATGAAGCTGCTCAGCAGGTAAGTTATTCTAGCTTTCCTGGAGTGTGAGAGCTTTTGGTGTATTTTGTTTTTGTTTGGAAGCCCAACTTCTGACTGGTGGCCATATGTAACCACCCCTGGCTTCCCATAAACCACTGTAATGACAAGGCAGGGTTCATAATATCAATTTAGTTTTCCATAGACAGGCTAATTTGAATTTGATATATGTTTTATTCATTATGTTAAGAAGATGGGACACTCAAGTTAGTTAATCTATTACATTTATCTGCCATTCATACACTCAGGGAGAGTCTTTTCTGCTCCTGAACATTTCGACACCTCGCTCTATCCCTGAGGCCCTAATTTGGGGGTAGGACTCGATTCTCTCCACCCCTTCTATCAATCATTTTTGCTGCTTATGCAAACACAGACAGTTTTGTCATTATTCTAAAATTAGGTGCTTTTAAGGAGTCTGGTAACCAGTTTATCCTGTTCTTTTCTGTAGCCGTTTTTACTTGTAGCAGCAATAACAGAACATGCCCACTATCTATCAATGAGATAATATGGTTCTCCCCCTGATATAAGCAGCTCACCTTTTGGCCTTGTAGTTTACTCATTGGGGAGCATGATTATTTTTTTTATTGCCTTGTAAAATAGCTTGCCTGTCACATTATAGCTTAATTGGGAACAAAAAGTAATAAATAATTTAAAATAAGAATATTCTATCTATACAGGGAGGTGAAGAAAACGCGGTCTGGATTAGGCCCCTCTGGTGTCACTCAAGGGTTCTAGAACACCAGTGTTTTAATTCTATTTGGTGCTGAGAATGCCTTTGAAATTTTCTTGAAGTTATTTCTGCCTGTAATTCCTCAATAAAAATGGATCAAACCATTTTGTTTTTCTGGAAGCAGGTTGAAAATTTCAAATTTATTCAACAAAAAGGATCTTAATATCTTGGTATTTCCATTGTTTTGTCTCTAAAATGTGTGATAATAATAGTTCCAACATCACAGGGATACTGAGAAGGCTCACATACTATCATCTATATAAAAATGCTTGTTACAGGGCCTGGCACAGAGTCAAGACTGAATAAGTGTCAAGAATAAAGAAAGTCCAGTGCTTTCTTACCAACTTAGACCTTTTGAAACCAATAGAACCAGTGCCTAGCCTGGAAAGGATGACTTTGGCAATTTAAAGGGTTGAGCTCCAGGGAAAGGCAGAAGGGACCAGGGTGGAGGAGGGCACCCTTTGCATTGTCCCCCTGTAGTGGTTAATTTGATGTGACAACTTGGCTAGGCTGTGGTACCCCGTTGTTTGCTCAAACATTAGTTGAGATGTTGCTGTGAAGGTATTTTTCAGATGTGATTAAATTTACCATCAGTTGACTTTAAATAAAGCAGGTCATCTCCTTAATCTGAGCCTCCTGCAATCAGTTGAAGGCCTCAAGACCTAACACTGAGGTTTCCTGGAGGAGAAGGAATTTTGCTTCAAGTCTGCAGCATAGAAATCCTGCCTGAATTTCCGACCCGTTGGCCTGCCCTGTTGGCAGATTGCAGATTTGCCAGCTCTCATGATCACATTAGCCAACTGTTTAAAATAAATCTCTCCCTATATAGGCCTACACATCCTATTGGTTCTGTTTTTCTGGAAAACTCTGACTAATACACTATTCTCTTGTTCTATTTGAATTTATTTTTAAGCATATTCATGTATTTATTTTCATGAAAGAAGTTATTAGATTTTAGGGTACAAATGGATGTGAGGCAAATTCTTAAATGCTTCTTCATTCAATCCCTGAGCCATGTGGACATGGAGACTGCCCACCACACATATACTTCAGGAGTCCCTGCGGGTGTTAGTGTGTAATGTGTCACCTTGTGGCTTCAGGCAGAGTATGTGCTAGCTGGACTCCAATTCCTAAAGTTGCAATTGGTTCCCAAACAGTGTCAGCTGTCAAAATGTAAAATGCTGTTTAGTGATAATGTGGGAGCTATCGTATATCATCAGGAAATCATTATGTTGCTGAAGTGGAATACGTGATATTGTCTATACAAACCTCAGTATTCTGAATGTGGGGGCGGTTTTGGGGTATGCCAAGTGGTTATTTATGTCTGAGTAATGCAAGGAAGGGAAATCTAGGCATTTAACTAACTGTGTAACCCTAACTTTTCTGGGCCTTGTTCCTTCTTGAAAATCAGAAAGTTGGAAGTAAATTATCTCTTAAATTCATTCTCAAGTTCCAAAGAGTGAAAAGTCCCCATGGAGACTCTACTACCTTGTCCAGTGGTTGCCACATGCCCTTTGCAGTCAAGAGCAACTCCTTTCCTCGTGTGTTTTGACTCAGATGATCGGTTTGCTGAGAACAGATGGTGGTTCCAACCCTGGTAGATGTCTCTGCTTGGGCTGAAGAGCAGTGGATGAGGTGGTTTGGCCAGAAATGGTGAGTCAGCCAGAGATGAGGTGGGAAACTAGAAAAAGCTCTGAGGCAGGAGACTCAGGAAAACACCAGGAAGGTGGACATGGAAAAGCAGAGATGAGAGATTAGGAGGAGAGCCACATGCAAGAGGAACACAGATTTTTATCCATCAAATGTCAATGTTACACACAATTTATGGGCTGGACCTTATCTGATGCAAACTGCTGACTGATGCCATTATGCTGGAATTCTGTGGCAAAGCACTTTTTTCTACTGAGTGGCTGTTTTGTGCTGGGCACTTTGTATGCATTATCTTATTTAATCTTTACAACAAACCCATGATGTTGCTATTATTTTTCTAGTTTTCAGAAGTGATAATATTGAAACTCAGATTATTAAATAGCTTTCCTAGGATCAGAATATTAAACTGAAAAGTGGTGAAACTACAATTCTGATTGTGGTCTTTCAGACTCTAAATTTCATAAACAATCCATTACACATCTGTGTTTTGAATGATTGAATAAAGAATGAATAAATAAATGTATAGTTTAACTGGCTTTCTTGATATCATATAGAAATAAGTTATCTTATCCCTTGAATAACACATTTAGAAGTAATTTTCAGACCTGTACTTATAAAGACGGAGAGGGGCCTATAATCGATATGTGACATTGGTATTACAGGCTGTCTAAAAGGAAGAGCACAGAACATTCTATCCTTTCTCGTCTGAGAATTTGGCCAAGCGGGGCCTGGGGAGCTGAAAAAGGGTGGGAAGGTGGTGTTTTCAGAGACCACCCATATGTAAATGCTCACTATTGTAAATTCTTTCTTTTCTCATTCTGGGAATTGGTGGCAAAAATCGCCCCCTTCAGCATTGAGCTGACAAGCTGGGCAGATGAGATAAGTCACATCAACTTGCATCACTAGCTTTATCTCATGGTTAGTCATGCATGCTTGCTGTATGAATAGTTTTTGAAGAAAGAATTCATGACCACAGGGCCTGACTAAGGAGTAAAGTTTGCAGACAGTGAGTGGCCCAGGTGCTGCAATCAAGGAGTCTCTTATCTGGCATCTAGGAATACTCCCTATCCGTACACACACACACACACACACACACACACTTCCCTTCTGAGGAAGATTCAGTCTAAGAAATAGAAGTGGGATGTTATCTTTAGGAGTCGTTGCTAAGTTACACATTTTACCCAAAACAACCAAGAATTGCAAGGAGTGAGTTGGGTACCTTCCATGTCAGCCCTTATGCTAGCATAGATTGTCTTATCAAATCATATCATTGACTCATACAGAGAGAAGGGCCCTGATGGCTAACTAGCTTGAATGTTTTGAGTCAGACACAAGAGCTGGAAGCTTGGCAGATGGCAGAGTCAACATCGGGCTGGATCCAGCGCCCAGCTCAGGAACTGGGCAAGGTCAAACCAAAGATCCTTGGACAGATCCTTGTGGTTTTCCATATAAGAAATACGCACATTCAACACTTTGTATATTTTGGGTGGTTGCGAAATTAGTAAACTATTTAAAAAATTTGAGCTTACTACCATTTAGAAGCATAAGCCCATTAGTGATCCCAGTTTTGAAGAATTTCAATAAAAACAAGTTAAACTTTTAAAAGAAGTTATAGAAGTAAATTTTCTAAATGAAATATGAATCAAACATGATATAGAAATGGCAACTGCACACTACTTCTCTCCCATCTGTTTGGTTTGTCTGCAGTGTAATGTGGTCAGAAGGAACCTTAAAAAGGTACCTTGGGTCATGAAATCCCCCACACAATTGCTGTGTGGTCTCAGGCAAGCTGTTTTATTTCTCTGAGCACCAACACCCTCATCATAAAATTAGGAGACTGTATGCGCTTTTTGTTTCTTTCCAGTTCTGAAATTTGGTGATTTATCCATATTTTGTTTGTTATCCTATTTCAGTCTGGAAAGGGGAAGAGAAAGGCAGAGAAGGAGAAGAACAACAAAAAGAGACAAATGTTTAATAAGCATCGACCATGCACCAAGGACTGTAGACTCGATATTTCATTTAAGCCTAATAATAAATGTAGGAAACACATAGTATTATTGTTACCATATTACAGGTGTGGATTCAGAGATTACAATTTGTTCAAGGTTACATAATTAGTATGTGGTCAGGCTGATCATTCAAACGCAAGTCTGAGTGATTTGGGAATGTGTGTTTTTTCTATGTGCGCTTTTCTACCATGTTGCTCATGTTTTTGGATGGGTAGAAAAAGAGGGGGATAAAGTGAAATTGGAGCCAGGGGAAGAAGAGATGTGAGCTGCTGAAAGATAAGAGGAGAAACGCATTCCGCAGATAAATTAGGGGATTGATGCCTGGACACAATTTTCTTCATCCAGTTCTCACCCACTGCTCCAGAGGCTGCAACACACCCCCGTGGGGTCTTCCAGTGGAGATTCTTGACAGGGAGAGGCAAATGCTCTGGGAAGACTGGGATTTATGGGCCGGGGGGGAGAGGGGGGGAAGAGGGCTACAGAGCTTCCTAATACCCTCTTGGTGCTTCTGACATCCTCATGGGACACAGTTTAGAGACACAGCAAGGGAGACAGACCAATTAAGAAAGTGAGGGAAGAGAAAAGACAGATATTTATTTCTCTATTCCTCTCCGTAATAGATCTTTAAAATTAAAATCATAAGAATTATTTTAAGAAGGCAAACCTTTCTGTTATAAGGTTTTAAACCCACCAAACTAATCATGTGCAAATTGCACTTCTATCATTTTGTTCTGTGATCGTTTGTGTGCTTAGATTCCCTCAGTTTGAAAAAATTAGTCCCTTGGCTAAAGCATTTCTAACAGGACTGTAGGATTTCTGAAGAAAGTGACACTGGTGAGTCTGGTCTTGGCACTCGTCCCTCTGAGTCAATAAGGAGCTGATTTCCCAGTAGGTTAGGGGACAAGTATTGGAGGTGGAGTCTTTTAAATAAGTAGTAAACCTGACCACAAACTCTCAAGGCACCTTCTTTCAGAGCAAGGAGGTTAATGACAGTGTGTATCCTCTGCCCCAATTTAGGTCATTATATTTTTAATTATCTCTCAATTATCTCTATAGGTTCAATAAGATACACCATCACCCACTTCCTGTCTTTTCCTGGAAAATATCTGTGAGCAGCCCAGCCCTGTCACTAGGAAAAAAGTCTCTGGGTGCTCTCCAAATGTGGCCTTATCCTCTTCTCCACTCCAGACCGAAACTACCTTGACCTTTTCACCCGATGGTGCTCGCTTGACTCCTCAATAAAGAAAGGCAAATGTCAGGGTTTGGTCTCCTTCGTGAACCTGTTTTTGCCTTTTGTTGGTTCCTGAAGGGTAGAGGGCTGCATCTCTGATCAAATGTGCCCCCTTCTGGGATCCCGGGTTGAGCTAAGGCATTCCCTAGATTGGCTCCAGGCCTAGAAATGGATCAGCACTCCCTGAATCCCGCTCATGCTTGAGTTCAGGTCTTCCTGCTCTCCATGTCTCTCTTTGAAATATAGCGCCCCTGGAAAGGGAGGAAGACCTTTGTTGTCTGTTCCCAGGACTAGTTGAGGCAGATATGGGGCGTGGGGAGGTAAGCACTTGGGAGTTGAACATTCTGGGGGGAAAAATAATGAAAAAAGGAGAGAAAAGGCTCCAAGAGAAACTTCACCCCCATCATTAACTGTGTCTAAAGCCAGGCACACAGACGTTGGGAGTATGTCAGCCTAGAGACCCTTGGAGAGGTCTGTAATCACATGGATGAACCTCTGAGCCACTCTCCCTAGCTCTTTGGTGATCAGACAAGGGTTTCTCAACCTGGCTGGGTCTTCCTTGCAGGTTGCAGGATGTTTAGCAACATCCCTGGCCTCCACCTATGAGATGCCATGAGCATCTCTCCCACCGTGACAACCAAAAGTATCTCCAGATATTGCCAAATGTGCCTTGGGGGCAAAATGCCCCACTGAGAACCACTAGACCTATTTCCTCCTCTCCAGGCCACGTAGATGAACTTTTCTTCTTTAAGGATTCGCCCAAAGTAACCATAACCATCTAAACCACTTATCATTTACCAGGGAAAAATGAACTACTTTCAGACAAAAGCTGTTGCAGAGCCCCACGGGGGACTTTCAGGGCTTCCTAGAGCAGCCTCTTCTCTCTGACAGTAGAAGGGCTGTCATGTATCTGCCAAGAAAGACTCTCAAAGGTGGGCCCAGGTGAGCTGACGTCAGAACCTTGATGACAGTTGTAGGGTTTGACAAGCAGTCCTGGTTTGCTGGGACTTTCTTCGTAGCAGCACTGCAAATCCTGTGTTCTGGCAAAGCCTCTGATGTCAGGGCGAACTTAGACAGTTGGTTACCAGGTTGTTTCCTTTTGGGGCTGTTGTTCAAGATAGCTTTGGCTGCTTGGTGGTCATCTCGAGTTTGAGATACAGATGCTCCCCCAATTGCCAGAAACTGAGTAGGAGGCTTGGAGCTAGCTTCTTTTTGGACTTTAGGGAGCAGGGGACATATCCGGGTTACTGCTGCAGTTGCTTCTCTCCTCTGGGAAATCGAGTGGTTGCTCAGAGGTGAGATTAGGTGAGCTTCCAAATATGAGGGTGTGGTGGGGACTGTTCTTGAGCTCATGTTGAAACCAGTGTCTGTGCAGGCCGAGACCCAGGCCAGTTTCTGTGGCCACGCGGGCCTGCGCACTGGAGCCAGTGGCGGGATGGGTGGTAAATGCCAGCCGTGTGTGTGTCAGTGTGTGGTCAGCACTGGAACCGCCAGCTGCCAGAAGTGAGGATGCCAGTTTTCGTTGTCATGAGTCTTGTTGAAGCTGTGGTTGCAGAGGCCCTGTGGGGCTTGTGAACTGCTGTGAGTGCATCGGATCTGGGGACCTGCCTGCTCTTTATGACCCAGAACATCGTAGAGCCGGGGCTGTACATCCAGTCCCACTGGAAGCATATTTGCCTTTTATAGCTTCCCTCCCTGTTTGTGGTTTTTATTTCCCTTAAACTTAAGCTTTTCTAGAGTCCTTAAATTTTAAAAGAAAAAGTATTCTCTTTTTTTGAAGGAGAAACAATTGATTTTTTCCTCTCTTAAATTATGTAGATAGAGATATGTCTGTACTTGGTTAGTCTCATGTCTACTGAGATGTCATTACTTACAGAAGAGCCTGGGATTTTCAAGAATAGTAACATGGTAATTTGTCTTTCAAATACTATTTTACTTATAGCAGCAATAACAGGAAATGTGTACTATTTTTCAGTGTTATAATCTGATTCACCCTTTGATATAAACAGCTTTATCTCATCTCATTGTTTATATCACATTCCTAGTCCTCTGGAAAGAACAATATTTTTTTCCCTGAAAAGTAATATATTCTTGTCTAAGAATGGCTTAAATAAGTAACAGATGGTCCTATTTGTGTCTGTGTTCCCTACCCCTACTCATTCTCAGTATTTGATCAGATATTAAAGTCAGTATTTTTTTTAAACATTGCATGTGCCTGAACTTATAGGTTTGTTTCCAACTTGGGTTCTTTAGCTTATGTCATGATGATGTTGCTTGAATAGTTCTAGAATATAGACAGTTGAGTAAATTTATTTGTGCTTGTCAAATGGAATGTGCTTCAAGAAACCTCTTTTCTGGTTCATAGTCACCCAGGACTGTCATGGGAAAGAGACTGGAACATTCAGTGTGCCACGTCATCTTGACCATAAAACAGAGCTCACTGCGCCCCAGGCCCTCACCTTACGACTTACTTATATCTTAGTTCTGATGTCAAAATTTGTTCTGGGACCAGGACCGAATCTTTCTTATCAACAAGAAATTTCATTCCTTAGCTTGGTTCCTATGCACAGAATGCGGATCCTATCGCAAGAGCTGTTGTAGCCATAACATGAAGTAATAGTTACAGAGATATTTTTTAAAATCAAAAGCACATTAAGCTTAAGGTATTGTTTTTTAGTTAATAAAATCAAGTGATCAACTCTATGTGTTACATAATGATAATATCTTATCTGTAACACTGGTGAGAGCTTAGCCCTGTTGTCAAATAACCTTCTTTCAAAAGATATGTTTTCTTTGCAATGAGAGCTTCAAGGAAAGAAACACAAATATGTCTAAGATTACTACTGCAAATTTCCGTAAATGGTCACCCTAGAGCAGGGATTGGGTCTAATTCATTTCTGCCCCACAACTCTTGAGCCTTGTAGATGCTTAATTATATGTTGAATAAATACATAAATATTGTTGTGGATGCTATTCTAACTTATTTTACAAAAATCTTTGAATTTTGAAAGTGATACAATTATATTCTCTCTGTTCATGCATTTTTGTCATCGTTGAAATTTTCCTTTTTCTCTACTGAGTAGAAAGTTGAGGTCATGATCTCTCATGTTGATATTTTATCTGCTTGTTTTCGTGGTCAGAAAATAACATTTTTTTCATGTCATTACAAAGTTTATACATATTATTATAAAAAATTTGAAAAGTAAAGACATATAAAACAGAAATAGCCACCCATTATACCATAGGTATCATAACATATATTGTTAGTGTATTAAAAAAGCAAGTCACATAATAATATTTGTTTATGATAGCAATTACATAAGAAAAATATATGCATGTATATGTGTATATGGATGTATATGTATTTATATATGTATATGAATGAATAATATGGATAGAAAAGGTACATTTAAATGCACAGATTATGTCTGGAAAGTGGGACAGGAGAAATTCAGAGAGAGAAATCGTTGTGGGCAGGGATGTTTGAAAATTTTATGGAGGACTTTGGATTTGAGCTGAGCCTTGAAAGACAGGTACAATTTCAGTAAAGAGAGAAGATGGGAGAACATTCCTGGTGAGGCACAGCATATAAATGAAGATGTAGGGTGAAGCATTAGCATGGTGGATTTAGGGTGCATGAGAACTCTGGTCTCTCACTACAATGATAGAGAGGTAAGAGATACACTTGGAAAGCTGGACTGGGGACCGGGAAGGATGTAAATACCAGTTTGAGGCATTAAAAGCTTTTAAGCAGGCGAGTAAAATGAAAAATTAAGGTTTCTTGAAAATCAGTCATGTGGTGTTTGACTAGAATGAATTGGAGTGGGGAAGAGATTAGAGATAGTGAGATGTATTAGGAAAGAACTGTGATAATCCAGGTATAAAATGACCAATCACTGGAGGAGGATAACATCACTGGAAATGGATGGAATGGACAAAGGTAGAAGACATTCCGGAGAAGTCATAAGACTCGGTGTCTGATAAGATATTGTCACACACGAGAAGAGTGAATCTAAGACAATAGCTACAAAGTTTAAAGCCTAAGTGATCGTCTGAAATGATGGTACTATTGAAAGAAGTAGAGAAAATAGATATCGTGTTGTATATAAAAATACTTTGTTATAAATTTTACTGGAAAAGATCTAAATGTCAAGAGCTAGTATGTGGCTTAAATTGTCAAGATTTTAGACTGCTGGTTCTTGGAAGTGTGATATAAAATGCTGTAATGTGGTAGGTTGCTGTAAATTAGGTTTATTGATTTAATATTGTCAAGAGATAGAACACCTCAAAAATAGGCAGACTGGTGAAAAAGATACCCCACTGGCAGGTGTATGTGCAACTATGATTTTCTGGCACTGAAATATACAAAGAGCTAGCAGTGTTGAAGCTGATACAAATTATATCAAAGGCAACCTTTTCTTTTTCCAAGCCCATTGATAGGAAATACATGACCACTTGCCATCCCCACCCTTGCCCTGTGTATTTATAATGCATACGGCCATTCTTAATGGCATATGTGGAAGAACAGATGACTCTCTCCATTTTTTCTTCAGTGGGATTTCATAGGTATACAATAATATCTTGATTTATTTTTGACTCAGGAAAAGTGGGTAATAACTAGAGGCTGTGATTTGAGGGCTCAAGACAAAAGGGCAGCACCAGGGAGAGTGAATCAGTGATGACCAAGAGGAGAGATCTGGAAATGTATTTATTGGCTTCCTGGCGTGCTCATAACTTTTATTACTCATAGCCCAATATAGTCTTCAGAATAACACAGCTGTCTTTTCATGGCAGGGTTTGTGTTTGAGCATCTGGTGGGAGTTTGTGGGGTTGCCTGATATTTATGTTGTTTGTGGCTTCATATTTTTCTATCATATACTTAGCTGGAATTGAGTTACAAAATATTTTTCACCGATTAAGTTAATATATACTATGGAAAAGATACAAAATTTAACATATTTAACTATCAAATTTAGCTTAAAATATCTTAATAAAACCATATGTTATCATAATTATAATCACAATAAGAACTACCATGTTTTTTATGGTAAGAAGAACTAATATATTTGTTATTCTTATCATCTTTGCTTGAACATACTTACTGGCCCTTCAAGAATTATGCTTTAAAATCATCAAGAGGCAATTGGATTTTCTATCTTTTGGTATTAATTAGAGAGTATTTCTGACATTGTGAGTAGACAAGGAAGATGTCTCCATTTTTAAAGTACAATTTGGCTGTTTTCTTAGTGTTTGTATTATTCTATCAGTTACCAAAAGTGTGTGATTTTGTTATTAACCAGTTCTTTATTTCATTCATACATGATGGTAATTGTCTGAAGTTTTACCTGAAACAAGCCATAATTGACAAACAAAAGACCGTATTATGAACATTGGATAAGAAACAAAAGTTGCTCTGAGCCCTGAGCTCTCTGGGGTACTGCGACATATTGGCTGGAGCTCCTTTCTTCTGAGCCCGAGGACTGGCAAATCTTCAGCCTACGCTCGAGAGGTACTATGGCCTCAGCTATTTCGCTTCAAAGCCCACTCTTAGCATTGTGTCTATCATCCTGAATTATTCTCCAGTGAGTCCAAACTCTCCCTTTGCAGTTTTTTTTTTCCTTTTTGTATCTATATCGAATTCAATCTCAATTGGTGCTTGAGGAAATACCAAAGTTCTTCTCTTTTGCTAAAACTGGGGTGCGAACACTGACTGTCCACATAGAGACAGCTGTGGGGTGCACTGGATGTGGCACGGCTGTGACGGATGAGCCGCTGCCGTGCTAGCAGGACTGTGCACCTGGGCCTCTGAGGGAATTGCCCTCCTTTTCAGAAATTGCTCTCTTTGTTACGGCTTGTTCTTCAGCAACCTGAGAGAGGCCTGAGGAACTTACTTACATGTTAGGCTGGGCCCTCAGCAAACCACTGAGGGGTCTGGAAGAGTGGAAAAGAGATCTCTGAATGACAGTCCTCAAACACGCCCTCCTGTGGGGCCACAGTGTCCTATGCTTTTAAGGAAAAGGCCATTGGCTTTGGGTGTCAGCCAGAAGAGGTAGCCAGAGACCCTTATTATTTACTCACTGATTTTCTACTGACCATTTCATTTGCTAGTCTGGCCAAGGACATTCACAGTATCACAGACACTGATGCCTCAGAATTCAGAAAGCTAGCTAACATGCAAAAGAGCTTCTTAAATAAAAACATCTCAAATGTGACAAGCACCAACAGTTATAGAGAGTAGAAAGTTTTTTTTCCCCCTGTGTTTCAAGGTTGTCATCTACCATTTGCTCAACCCTTTGAATGATATTCGGATATCACGCTTCATATGTATTTCAATCTGTTATTATTGTCTATTTCTGGAAAAACATTTATTTTAAAAAATTAGTATACATTTGCTTTAATTAGCTATTAAAACATTTCAAAGTATACAGGATTAATATCTAGACTCTAAATAGATATTCTTAAAAGATAAACTCAAAATTAATCCAATTAATCCAAGATTTGAACCCAAAGTTTTTGTAGCTAGTAGAATATATATTTGGTATCCACAGTAATTTTTAGTAGGTAAAATTACCATTAAATTCACTAATACTTTTAGTTTTAAGTTACAAATTAAATGTGTTCAAACTAATTAGGTATATAGTTTTTTCTTTTATTCATATTTCTTTATTGTTGATTACTAATTTTTCATCCTAAGGATCAAAATAAAAACAGTACTCATTTGCAATGCTTCCTCCTTTAAATAAACAATTTTCTAATGTTACCTCAAATGACTTTAATTTCTTTGCTTTTAACACTTTTTTCCAAATAAATCCAGTTACTATGGCTATTCTTAAAAAAAAAAAAAAAAATCAAGCATCTCATGGGAAATACACCCCCCTGGGCTGAAGCAGAAAGAAAAAGCTAAACTCTGTTTAAAATCTGAGCCCTTTGACCCGTGAACTTTCAGTCCTTTTCCTGTAGGCTTCTCCAAAAGCCATAATGACCAAGATGTGATTTGCACTGCAATGTGTGAAAACAGCAGATGGAGGCTGATTTTTAAGAAGCCGGACTGTGATTATACTATTACCAAGAAACAAAGAGAAATTCTACTATGGCACATAAAGAAGTTTTGTATGATGGTGGTCAGTGATTCATCTATTTCCGTTCAAATTATTTGGTTCTTTGAAATACGAATACTTTAGCAAGAATCTTCTTGCAAGTCAAAGCTTATTGAAAATAAAAGAAGAGCTAATACACAAACACACACACATGTGTATACACATACACATACACACACCATATAGCCATATGTAAACTGAGTTTTGTTTTTTTCACTTACTCTCTTTCATTGTTTCAGAGGCTACGAAAAATATGTCCCTAGACTATTGTAGTGCTTACCTTGAAGGTGAGAGGAAGGTATAGAGTGAGGATTAAGAGAGATTTAAATCTCTATTAAAACTTTTTATTTTTTTTACACCAAGAATATATGACTCTTCTAATCAGAAAAAAAAAAAAAAACTATAAAAAATAAAAAGTTGATAAGATGAATGCTTATGGTCAAATCTGAATTATCACATTTCAGAGAACCAAATACCACAAACTAGGTGACTTGAACAGCAGAAATTTACGTGAGTGAAAACAATGGAGGTTATTGTTCTAGAAGCTGGAGGTCTAAAATCACAGTTCAGGTAGCATTGGTTCCCTCTGCGGGCTGTGAGGGAAGAATCTAGGCCTCCTCTCCTTGACTTGTAGATGAAAATCTTCATGTTCCCCTTTTTATAAGGACACCAGTCAAATTAGATTAAAATCCATCCTGATGACCTCATTTTAACCAATTACATCTGCAATAATAATTTCTAAAACAGGTCACATTCTGATATACTGGAAATTAAGACACAATATATGAATTTGGAATGGGGAATATAATTCAACCCCACACACTCTCACCACCAGTTTCCCACTGTATGGATTTTCAAAGTAAATTTGAGGACTTCTATGCTAAAGAAACTCACTCTTCCATGTATGGCAGATGCTATTGCATGCCTGGCTTTCTTTGGAAGAAAACCACATTTTGGTTCAAGAGCCTAATATGCTTACAGATCCATACACCCTTTACCTAGAGGTGACCACATGATCCAGTTTGGTCAATGAGATTTGAGTGGAAGTCTTTTGAGTAAATGATCAGAAAAGCTTTTGTTATACTGATTAAAGTAACAGAATTAGCTAGCAAGAGCCATTTGCCCTTAATCCTTCCACTTGGGACATATGCTTGATGCCTGGAAGTGGAGTAGCCACCTTTAACCATGAAGACAAGAGCCTTCCTGTAAGGATGAGGAAGGAAAGCACCTGACATGCTGGTGAACAGCTGGGCTAGTCTGGGACTGCCGGCTGCAAGACTTGATGTTGCGTGAAAGAATAACCTCCATTGTTTTCACTCGTGCAATGAGAGTCTGTGGTAAGTCACTTCCTGGAATCTCAGTATCTTTATTTATAAAATATAGAAGAAAAAAAAATCTATCCTATTTCCTCATGTGGTTAATGTGAGTGTAAAACTCCAGGATACACATGAAAAGTTAATAGACTCTTAAGGATAATACAAACGTAAGAGATTATTTTCCTCATTTTTATAAGCCATTATTTCCAGTGGAAAATCAATACATGTATTTTGACTTGAACTGATATTGCTTATCCCAGTTGCACAAAAATAAATTTAGTAAAATATGCTTGTTTTTTATTTTAAAATATGTTTTTGATTTTAAAAATTCTATCATGTGGCAAAGGATGTAGAAGGGGTCAAGAAGACAGACAAAGGCCCCTGCGCTCATGGGTGATACAACCCAGAGGTGGAGACAGACACGAATCAATAAATTGAGTAATTAGTTAATCACGATTGTGGGAAATAACAAATTATGTTCTATAATACGATTTCTCTGAAGAAGCTTGTGCAGAGCTGACTGGCATACATAGGTCCACAGTCTCCCCAAAGGGCCCAGAACTCCTTGATAACTCCTTAAAGATACCAAAAACCCAGTGGAGAAATGATTGTGGGAAATCTGGGATATATCATGAAAATTTATAAATCACGCCTTCCTCCTCAGAAAGGATCCACATATTCTTGCAGCATACCTCAAAAAGTAACATTTTAAAACTTAAATTTACTGCCAAATGGTCATAAATATATTTGAAAAGCACATTTAGCTGGACTGACTTTTGTTTCACCTCGTGTTCTTAGTGTTTCTTAGTGTTTCTTTATGATCTTTTGAGATGTGGGTCCCAGTTGAAAACTTTGATGTCTCTTCTAGTTACTGAAAGTTAGTCTTTTTTTCTCCTTCTGAAGGACTAGAATTGAAATGTACATGATCGGGGTGATGGGATTTTAATGAAATGCAGAAGTATTCTATTAAGGAATAGAGCTCATTGTTTTAAACCATGAATTAATTTTTATGAATTAGGTCCAAAGAGCTTAAGTAAAACACAGCTAATATTTCACGAGTAATTCCAGCCCTCTTTAGTAGTACAAGTCTCTGGTGTGTAATATTTAGATAATGATGATCATAAAATAGATATCTTTTGAGGGCAATTATGTGTTCTCAATACTTCTTTATGAGGGAGCTAGGAGGAGGATGTCATTGCACTTGACAGTATATTTATCTCACATAATATTCATGATATTGTAATGGAAGAGTGGTTATCTTGCTATACACGAGTGTATTTCTGGAAACACTGAGTACTGATTTAGTGCCACAAAACTTGTGCAGACATGAAAGGCAGCGTAAATCAGCACCCAAAGTAGTAGCTCTTTCTAGGCATGCAGAATTGGTGGTTTTGTTTATGAAATAACAAGTGTATCTGTGGAGTAAATTCTCCTAAGGGTAAGTGGCCAGCTAGTGAGAGAAGAGGGGACTAAAGGAGATGAGCTGAAAAGGAAACATATATTTGGGCTGTGTCTAGGAAGTGACAAATACATTTGAAGATAAAGGTGAAGATTTTTTTTTTTTTGAATGTATTAGAATGGACTGAGAAAGGCCCCCAGGAGAGGCAGTGAGCTAAATAGGTCCACACATTTTTGTTTGTTTGTTCATTTGTTTAACTTTTGTTTTAGGACTATTTTTAAAATGGGCAATATGATAATATCTTGCATCGCTATAATATTTTCAGCTTTTCACAATCGTTTTGGAATATTTTATTTGAACCTCCTAATATTTTAATGGAAAAAGGAAGGGGTATTGTTCTTCATTTATAGGATTGAAAATCAAATGTGTAAACTAATTAGTACATCATGAAACTGAAACCCAGAATCCAACAGAAGACCTCTGAAATCCCAAATTTGCCATCAGATAGCAGGACCATGTCTGGCACATCCACAGACTCTCAGGAATAAACTTCCATCCCGAGTCCTGGGCTTAGTTGCTCTCAGCTCAGCTACCCATGTCTCAAAGCCTGAGGGGTCTGTACATAAAAGTTATGGGGTCATCTCATGGCTCAGAAATGTTCTGGTTTCTGATAATGAACCTATTAAGTCAATTGTTTAAGTATGAAAAAAATGGGAATGGGAGAAGAGAAATGAATGAATTTGGTGTTTGTTTCGTCTCTTGTTTTTTTTTTTATAATTCAGGAAAAAATGTGTATATAATCTGGAAAGCTAAATACTTGATATCCTAGTCTCTCATAGTTAAATTTGCCTTGGGATCTAGTTCTGGGCCAATGAGAGGCAGGAGTATGTGTCTGGGGAGAACCATCTTTCCTTGATAAACAGTAGAAGCCTTCATCCTTCACCATTCATCTTATTCAGCATTTGGACTTGGGAGCTGGAGGTGCAGAAGCCATCTTGTGACTCTGAAGCAACAATCATTATAAAAAGTCAAGGGAGTTAGAGAGACACTAGCCAAGCTGCTGAACCAAAGCCACTTGCCACTTAATTCGATATGTCTAACCCTGCTTACTGAGGTTACTGTTAATCAGGTATTCCATTCTCAACTGATACACGTGTACAAAGTTATTTTCTAAGCATTTTTTTTGATAATGGAGTGATATGCCAGATAAGAAGGAAGAAATATTATGAAATATTACATAAAATGCCTATGTTTCAAAAAGGCACTTAGTTTAAGTACTTTTCCTAACTCCAAAAAAAATCATCCAAACTTCACCTTGTTTTTTTCTTCTGTTTTAGATTCAAACAGATTTAATCATTTCTTTAGTATGTGCCTTATAACTACATTGCTATCAACTGGTGGTATTGTGCCTCATTCAGCATTTGAACCACAAATTGCATCTACTCCCAGAGATTAAAAATGGAAGCTTTCTGTCTTAAGGTCACCAGATTAAATCATATGTTTTTTCATTCCTTCTGTATATTAAAAAATATATATGTGCTTCATTTTGTAACCTGAGTTGCCCACAGGTCTCATGAGTCTAGGGAATGCTAATGAGATCCCATCAGCAAGGAAGATTCAGTTTCATGAACTTATGCCCTCCAGAGGTGGCACGGTGCCTCTCTCTCTCCTAAAGTCTCAACTCCCTATTGCTGGGAGTTCCTGGGAATGTTTCGCAGGGGATCAGGAGCAGTTCTTTTGGCTCTTTATGCTTCACCTCCACTTGATTGTAATAATACAAGTGCCTGTGATGTAATGAAGCTCTGTCTGCCATATGCTTCCAACCTGCAGGAGCCCCTGATGTTGCTGGCTCAGGGCTGCCTTGGATAAGAAGGCTGCCTTCTGTGAACAGAGCACAGCCTTGGCTGGCCTTGGCTGTCTCCCAGCTTTCTCACCTATGCTATGCTTCTGGAGGGTCTAGGGACTACAACCAGGATGAATTTCAAGCATAGGTGAGGAGATAGCCTTTGCCACCTATACTATAACACCAAGTCTAGATGTAGGTTAGACCTATGTGTCATTTAAAATAAAAATGTATGCAAGTAATAAACAATAAACCAGATAGAGACTTAAAAAGATTTTTTAAGCAATGGTATAACATAACTATAACAATACTATTGTTCTATTCCAGGAGCTCAGCAACACTTCCTCCTTCTTTCGAATACTCGCCTTGGCTGTGGGAGTGGCAAGTGGGGCCTCTCTCATCATGGGGATGGGTCCTGAGCGGCCCAGGCCCAGCAGGCAGACCATAGCCCTTGCATGTGGTGTATCATGGCATCAGCCTAAGGTGGGAGTCCAGCAAAGGAGACCCCAGAAAAGTCAGGTCGGAGCTCCAGGAGACTTTCACTTGTAGATAAAAGTGTCTGAGGAAGAGCTGGCACCTTCTCCTATAGCACCTTGTAGGGTATGGATGTTTCACCTGGAATCGTGGAATGCTGCCAGCCAGATGTATTTGATACATGAAACAGGTCTGTTTTGAACACCCCCCTCTCCATTATAAAAATTTGAGTAGCTCTTTAGTTTTGGAACAAGCACCTAACAGTGTAAAAAGGAAACGTCCATTTTAAAGAGTATTTGACTTCAGTAATGTAGTTCATGTATGAACTGAAATTTGCATTTATCAAAATAAAGATATTACATCTTGGGTTTGCACTGTTTCACTGTTAAAGATTTTAATCTCTTGAGGTTTTCATATAGGTTGACGGACTTGAAATATCTCAGATCGTGTTATTTATAGAATCTCTGCACTCTCACGGTTTATTTTAAAGCCACTGTGTAAATGCTGGACTATTTATTACCTCAGGGACTGGGGACGTGAGCTATGTCTAAAGTGAGCTCAAACAATTCTAAATTCTTAGAAAGATACTTTGAAACTTCTGTGTGGTACCAGCTCCAGGTGTAGCAAGGGCCAGCTATATCACTGAGGTTCTTTGATACTTTGTGAAAGAATAAGGAATAACATGTGATAATCTGAAATGTACATATATTACCAAAACTTAACAGTTGCTACAGTAATTGCTTAGAACTTACAGAACAAAAGATTTTTTTTTTTTTTTCCTGGGAGGCACATTCTCATCACTGACTTTATGTAGTTTTGCCAGCACACGGTGATAACAAGAAGCAGACTGTGAGTTGGTTTTATTATTGTTTTCACATTCACTACAGACAAGGCACCTCCTGTTCCCTGCACCAGCTCTATCCTTGGCCTGTCACTGCTGCAGGGCCTCCTTGTAGTCCTGGGTAGCCAGTTAGTCTGAGGTCAAGGCCAGGTACACAGAGGAGAGAGAAAGGAGTGTGATTTCCCAAGGATTTTGTTGAGCATCTGAAAGAATCAGTCCTATCTGAGGTCTTTTCCGTGAGAACATGTTTCCCTTATTGGTTAAGCAACACGAAGTCAAGGTATGTGGTTTCTTGTGGCCCAAACCATTCTAACTGAGATGAGGCATGCTGCCTCTCCCACTGGCCCTCCTGCTCAGCACATTGTGCACCTGTCTGCCCTACTGGGTACACAGGAAGGTCGTGCTCTAGGGACCAAAGCATCAGGCTCTTTTGCTCTCTGGCGTCCGGTAGAGTTAACCGAAGGGAGCACCATCGTGATTTGGGGGAAAGGGTAGGAGTGGAAGGGAGGCATGGCATTAACTCCTTTTGCCTCCAAATTCCTTAAACAGTTTTAGCAGAGGCTGTATTGATCCGATATTCACCTTCTGCCCCCTGAGGCACCCCCTTCTGTCTTGCTAAGCTCTGCTGACACCCTTCCCTCCCCTCATGCCTTCAGGCTCTGGGTGGTAACCTCCCTGTATTTCATACTTAGTCCCTGGATACTTCAGCATCCTTGGATGTCGCCCCTGACATTGCCAACGCCTTCCAAATAACTTCAAAATTAAATGAGTTTCAGTCAGACCTTTGTCGTCTGTTGCTGGAAATCTGCCTGATACTAGACCTATTATTTCATACTTGTTTCAATTATCCCTTTGATCAACATATCCTATCCCTAATCGTATTGAAAGACCCTAATTTTAACACTAATAATTTTTTAAGTCTTTGTGAATTTTAACAGGATGGCAAATTCCTTGAGAGGTTTAGCTTTTTTTTTTTGACTTCATTTTAAATTCTCTCAGACAATTTATTATCAGAGAGCCACTCAGAACTATTTATAGTTCTACTATGGGTCCTACGCTTAGGTAATCATTTCTGGTATGACTCTCTTTTACAGCCTGCTTCTGAGGTAATTTTCTCTCAGACTTCAGGTCTGTAACCCTATTCAGACAGTTGCTTCTTGATTCTTAAAACCCTGAAGCCTCCTTTGTTCATCCCTTTCTTCCAAGGCCTCAAAGATGTGATAACCTTTTCTTCCTTTAGCTGCCTCCTTTCTATTGGAATTCCTCTCTCTTCATGTCTGCAGCAGAGTAGGAGACAATCTCTCTCCTCTGTCTCTGCTCAAAGGTCTCTAAGACAAGTCCACGGGCATCTTCATTTGCTCTTGAAAACCGCAGGAGAGCAGACAGGGATTAGCACCAATAATAAACATGGAGGAGGTTAAAGGGACACAGCACTTTCTAAGTATTAGTCATAGTTCTTTTGTCTACTTCCAAATAAAAATCGCTTTGTTTGTTGCTGCTTTGCTTGACTGTCTGTATAGACCTTCCCATGGGAGTATAAGTCTTGCCTGGGAAGGGGTCTGGGTGCTGAATTAACTGTGGATACTGTGGAGAATGGGGTGTGTGAATGGCCAGAGCTGGGAGGCAGTCTCAGCCTTTAAAAAACCATCTCCTTTGTCCTATGATTAGCTAAACCTTTTGGCCCCACAACCCTGTGGATGTGAGAAGTACTCTCTCTCTCTCTCTCTCTTTTTTTTTTTTTTTGGTGGGGTTTAGTCCATCTTGGACAAATATGGAATGATTGCTGCTTTGCTTGACTGTCTGTATAGACCTTCCCATGGGAGTATAAGTCTTGGCCTTTTGAAAGCTGTATTAGTTTGTTAGGGAAGCTATAACAAAATAGCACAGACTGGGTGGCTTACACAACAGAAATTTCTTTACTCATGGTTCTAGAGCATCTTAGTCAGTTCAGGCTGCTATAGCAGAATGACTGGGTGGCTTAAACAACAAACATTTGTTTTTTTTCTTTTGTATTCTGGAGTCTGGAAGTCTATGAACAAAATGCCAACATTGTCAGGATCTTGTTGAGGACTTTCTTCCTGGTTTACAGATGACTATCTTCTTGCTGTTTCCACAACATAGAGGAGAGAAAGATCCTTTTTCAAGTCTCTTCTTAGAAGGGCAGGAACCCCCTTAATGAAGGCTCCATATTTATGAACTAATTACCTCTTAAAAGCTCCACCTCCAGATACCATCCCGTTGTGGGGTAGGGCTTCAACATACAAATTATGGGGGGACCCAAACAGTCAGTCTATAGCATGGAGGCTAAAAGGGTTGTTTTTTTTTCTGAGGCTTCTCACTTGACCAGATGGCTGCCTTCCCCCTGCATGCTCTCAGGGTCTTTTCTCTGTGTGCATGTTTAGTTCTTGGTATTATATGAGATGCAGGCTGGAACCATTATATTTGCTACCAGAAGACTGAAGGGTCTGGATGGACAGAATGCTTAGGTTGTAACAATAAAAATAACTAATGTAGCTTCTACTAGGGTTTAGAGATTGCTGTTCTTACTAGCAAAATCTACTGAGATGGATGAATGTCTGTCACTAGCTTTCCTCTATTCACAGTCTTCCCCTTCCACTTGCTAATCTTAAACAACATGAAATTCTTTTCTTTTGCCAGTCTCTAGGTCCTCATCTCTCAGTCTTTTTCTAGGTCAGTGTCTACTGCCTTGATCTGCTCTAAATCTGCCATTACATTTCTTGCTTGGTTGTAGCTACTAGCTACAATTTCAGTTATCAGTATATTTTGTTTTAAAGGGGCAATTTCCCTCACTAGCAGAATGAGCACTTTCAACAACAAATGAAATTAATTTCATTACAATAAGGCAGATAATATGGTCTATGTCAGTGGTTTTTCAAAAAAAAAAAAAATTTAGACTCACAGTTCCCCCGCACCCCCAAAAGAAATTTCACTTGGAACTTCAGTATGGAAAATAGAAAGTAGCAGCTGTCCTGAACACCTTTCCTGTTTCCCTTTCATGGGTGGTGGGGATGGTAGGTGCAGTACACAAAGAGGCAGGCCTTGAGGTCCCTCTGCTGAGCCCAGGACTCCATGTGAAAGCCCCTGGAGGTCCCTGCTGCAAGGTGGTTATTAGTGTTCGCACAGCAGGTTGGCCAGTGCAGGGCACACTGATGAAGGGTAACAAGAGGTCAGTCTTGAAGAGATGGATAATAATCCATCATTGAATAAGATGATGGGGTTAAGAGCATTCTTTGTAAGGTTGTGTCTACAAAGTAATAAGCTGTCAAAGTGGAACAGATTTAGTAGGGGCAAGTGGAAAGAGCTCATTGTTCTTGGGCCACACTGGTAAGGTAAGGGGGTATTGAAACTTTTTTTCTTTTTTATAGATTATAAAAATGAAAAAAAAATGAGAGTCCAAATTGTTAATCCCCCCTACTAGTAATTAAACAATTTATCAGTGAAAGAAAAGAATTGGTGGTAACTTTAATTTCCACTCTGAACAATACATATTAAAAAATGCTAAGTTATTAAAAGGCATATTTGTGGAGTAACATTCATAGATACTCTCAGTTACATTTTGCATTATTAGTGTATATTTTTAGAAATGTTAATTTTTTTTTGAGGATTAATAGAATTATTTTTAAAGCAGTTTTAGGTTTACAGAAGAAAGTACAGAGAGTTTCCATACATCCTCTTGCTCTCTCTGCCCCAACCAGTTTTCTCCATTATTAACATCTTGGACTAGTGTGATATATGTGTTACAATTGGTGGGGCAATACTGATATATTATTATTAATTAAAATACAATTTTCATAGAGTTCACTCTTTGTGTTGTAAGTTCTATGGGTTTTAACATTGTATAACAACTTGTATCCACCATTTTAGTCTCATGTAGAATAGTTTTACTGCCCTAAAAATTCCCTATGTTTCCCCTAGTCATCTTTCACTCCACCCCGATCCCTGGGAAACACTAATCTTTTTATCATCTCCATAGTTTTGCCATTTCCAGAATGTCATATATTTGAAAATATGCAATATGTTGCCTTTTCAGATGTGTGTGTGTGTGTGTGTGTGTGTGTAGCAATGTGCATTTAAGTTTCCTTTATCTTTTCATGGCTTGATAACTCATTTCTTTTTTATTGCTAAATAATATTCCATTGTCTGGATGTACCATAGCTTGTTTATCTGCTCACCTATCGAAGGACATCTTGGTTGCTTCCATGTTTTGGCAATTATAAATAAAGCTGCTATAAACATTCATGTTCAGGTTTTTGTGTGGATGTATTTTCAATTCATTTGGGAAAAATACCAAAGGAAAAATGTGCTAGCTGGATCATATGGTAAGAGTGTGTTTAATTTTGTAAGAACTGCCAAACTGTCTTCCAAAGTGTTTTCATTTGTTTGACTTTTGTTTTTATACTTACAGTCCTGATCTCAATGCTTTTGGTAGTCAGGTGTTTGTAACATTTACGAATCATCTATTAGTTCTCTTGCTTATATTTTACTTTTTAAAAAAGAGAGATCTTAAAGAATACATATAATTTTTATTTTAATTTTTAAAATAAGAACCAATTTAAGATAAGAAAAATCCAAATACAAGAATTACTTTTTTTCACATATACTGATTTCTTAGAAGTGTTATTAAATATAAAGTTAATTTTAAAATTTAAATGTCAGCAGTGTTTCAAATGTGTTTTCCAGGTTTGTTGTAAGCACTTCTTATTTGTATATTTTCCCATTTACTTTAGGTGCTTAGTTCAGGAAAGTCCATGATAGTAAAATTTTCCAGTTGTTTGTGTTTAATACAATTATCAAAACTAAGCCCTTTGAGTTACAATTTGATGGCTGAAACCTAGTCCACATTTTTGAACCCCAGCTTCATATTTTGATATTTTATCAATTAAATTCACCCACTTTCCAAAAAAGAAGATATCAAAGGTATGTGTATATTTTGTTACAATGCCTGCTTAGATGAGAGTGACGCTTCCATTACAGTCCGATAAAATGTTATCGGGCAGAGAAAAACAGAACCACCAGGAAATTTGAATGATGAAATTAGCTGTACATGTAAGGCCATTTCTACCCATTAGCTGAATCTTTGAAAACTGTTTTAATGATCTAGGATCACTTCTACTTGATCCGTTGAAGCGATTGTGTTCCACTACCAGGAGATACCTGCATGCGCTGAATGGACCAGCAAACACGGGATCTCAGCAAGTAATGGATCAAGATCTGCCAAAAAAGAGAAAACTCATTCACTTCCTTGTGATGTATTAACTTTTGGAGGTTTTCAGGGATTTAAAAATTACTCTTCACTAGAAATAGTTAACATATCTAGGGGGGAAAAAAGAGAGATCTATTTTTGTTTTTTAATGGAAAGTTCAGACATGATGATAACATACAAAAAAAATCCAGTTATATGTTCGGTCCAGGAAAAATAATTTTTAAAAATCAATTTTATGTTTTCAAGTCTAATGAATTAATTTAGTGAAAGGTCAGAAAATATGCAACAGTAGAGTTAAAGGTTTGGGACTTCAAATGTCTGCGTCCAAAAGCCAAATACACAACCCTGAGATCCATGGTGAGCTAGAGAAAGCAGTTGCAGCATGATTTCAACATCCGGTAAATGGAGCTGGATTAATTCCTCTATTTGTTTTTTAAATCTTTTGTTTTAAAGGTTCAGATATTACCTGTATTTCATGTTTCTTGGAATGCTGGTGGAGGAGAAGGTGGTAGTGAGGTTCCTCAGGGAGGCGTTCTCAGTGAAGGCTGAGGTCCCAGGGAACTATCTTCTCGCCCATTTATTTGCCATAACTGAGCCAGTTTGCCAGCATTGTGCACCGAAGCGTGACCCAACGGTTTTATGTACACCCTCAGAATTCTGTGTAAGAACCCATAATTGTTTGTTAAAAAGTGTATTTTGAAACACGTTGGGGAACCGAATTGAATAATTATTTCTCCAGAAGGAGGAGAATGAAGCCTCCTGGAATCACTGGTTACAGCGACAGCTTTCTAGTGTCTTTTCACTTCTGTTTCAGGGAGGCAAATGCCTACGCTTTGATCAAGTGTCAAGTGTATGTGGTAAATCTCTCTCCAGAGAAGCCCCCTTTTATGTACTTTTCAGGCAGCCTGCGGGGTGGAGAGTGGAGGTGACCGAACATTTTGTTCAAAGTGGCCTCTCTAGCCGGAGCTCATTAAGTCAAGGCTCACGCACGTTTCACACAAAGGGAAAGCCTCTCAGGTTCCATCTCCTTTGATATAGATTTTGCCACCATTGTTCCAGGTATTGCCTGAGAGAGCTTATTTCCATATGTATAGAGCAAGGATATGCTTTCTTCTGCCGGTTAAACTGTCACCTAATGTATTTTTAGAAATACATAATGTAAAGAAGACAGAAGATGAAGCAGGAAATCTTACAGTGGCAACATTTGAACATCTCTGCCACTTGAAAAAATGTTAATTAAAAGATACCTTATTCCACTTTTCTTTAATTGCCAAGCAACGCTTGATTATTTTTTCCCCTGACAAAAAATTTACTTTAAACAACCTGCTTTTGTGTATAACCTGTTTTCTCTTTTCACTAGGTGTGTATCTAATGAAGACTTCAGCTTCCGTTATGTGTGGACGGTTTAAGGAATGTTCCCCTCTCTTTGCAATACGTAGTGTCAGTATCTTTCTCTATTCCCAATCGCATCCCGGATGTTGAACTTGTGGTTGTCAGAGAAACACAAGGAACATATTATTAGATCGTTCATAATTGGGCATTGCTGGTGTGTGCCAAAGGTTTAGAGCTTGATCAGAAAGTTCTTACCGCATGCGCTTCTGCTGACGATGAATTGGAAAACCAACAAAGGCAATTCTGATGCTTGCTTCGCAAGATAACAAAGAGAAGACAAAGGCAGACCAATTCTGCCTTAGGTTTATGTGCAGCCTGTACTTTTTTTTTTAAATCACGTGATTCCGGCAGTAAGGAGGAATTGAAAAGCCCAGGTCTCCCATGAAGCTTGGAGCCCCTCCATGTGACGGTTTCCTTGTGTCTGAGTCATTTCGCGGCCAGGTGCTGACTAAGGCTGAGGGCTGTGGGAACCTGATTTAATGTGTCTAGAGCAGACTTTTCCAGGTAAATAGCCCGGGTTCCCCTGGGAGTACTCCGGTTCCCTTCATATGTGACATCGCCTCCGCCTCGCCGGGCATTTAGCAGAGGATGATCCATCTCTCCAGCGCTGAGATAAACCCAGCCGTGGACCTTGGCAGCGAGGACAGGGGCTGCGGGGAAAAACGAGCGCGCAGCGTCCATGGCTGTTTTGACAAACTGTTGTGTGTTTTTTCTGTCTGAGTATCTGGCAGCGCAGGTAAAACAATGTGTTGCTGGTATCTTGGCTCGCCACCCGCTCTCAGGCTCTGCAGGGAGTGCCCGGCCAGCCCTGCAAATGTTCCGAGCAAAGCTGTGAAAACAAACGCGGCCCGATTAGTTGGACAGGCTCACCAGCTTTTGAGTGCTAACTGCCCTGGCTGCCCTTGCTTCTCAGTCCTTTTCCATTCTTTTATTCAGCTGTGCACTTATCAATTAACACCAGGGTGGCTATAGTCTTCTCCTTTTTCTTGTGTTATGCTCTATTCAGCAGGATCTCTCTCTGCTTTGGCCCTGAGATGAACACTGATTCTGAGATTTTTATCTCCAAACACAACATATAATTTATTATTTCTTTAAAAATAAGGGCTGCTTTCATTACTATTTTTTAAAAAAACAACCCATGTCCATTCTAGAGATATTAGAGAATGCAGATAACAGGAATAATCTTTGAAGTATACATATTTTGGGCCTGACTAAGGGTCATTCCACATGCCAGTAAGAGTTGCACGTGTTCTATGTTATACTGTTTAAGTTAAAAAAATCTTCTGAATTTTCCTGTGGCAGATAAGGCACATCAATTTCTTCTTCTCTTTCTTTTTATTTCACAGTATAGTTTAGAATACTATGTCAATACCCCTGAAGTTCCAAGCATTTGGGAAGAGCCCTTCAAATTAGCTTGACTTTTTTATGCCTTCCTCTGGTTTGAAGTGAGAGCCAACCTGGGATAAAGAGAACTTGGGTGTCCTTTTTGAGGTGAAATCAGAGTGAATTAAAAAGAGTGATTATACCTTTCTTTAATCAAAGGCTTCAGAGATCATGTTCCTTTCAAAAAAAGAAACATCAAGGAAAGGGCTTGGAAAATTACTTTCATATTTTCTTGAGCATTTCAGAGCTGCAGTACATTTTAAGAGATGTCATTTGTTCTTAAATATCAGACTCTAGTATCAGTCTTTTGTCTGTGCCTGTCCTTCAGTGTATCAGAAAGTATGGAGCTTGCCCTTGCTTTGTTGTGAACAAGCAGAAGCTGTCAAATGACTAATGCTCTTGGAATCTCACTGAGGCATTTATTCTGCCTCTGTTGCTATGAGCCCAGTGTTCTCTTTTGTGGCATGTAACAATATAGGTAATATATCTAAAGTATGGCCCTGACCAAAAGAGACTTAGTCATAGCATCATGATTTTGCTTGAAATAATAATCGTAAAAATCATTAAACATACCAATTAATGATTACCATACACACTTGAGTAGGTCGTGCACTACATAATGCCAAAAGAGCCATTCTCATTTTAATCTATGTGAATAAGTTTAAAAAAACAACAGTGCCTGTGTTTGTAATTACTCATATGGACTAATTAACTTGAAAGAGTGGTTGAAATAGTACAAAAGAAAGACACTCAAATTCACATAGCAAGTGTTTATCCAAACATTTTACAATGACTAGGAGGACATACTACTTCTTTATAGAACTTAAAAAAATAAAAACTTATTTGAAATTACTTAATCGACATTAATAGTATTTCATGTTGAAATCTTCGTTTGCATTAAAAATAGATAATCTATTTTTTTTAAAGGCATCATTAGTGGTTCAAAATTTTAGATTTATAAACCACTTTTAAAAATAAATATTTCCTGTCTGTTTCCAAAAACTTCATTGGCTGCACTCTTCATAGATGTCAGATCTGCTACTTTAATTTGTTGAATAATAGAGAAAGAAATAGGAAATATATTTTTGTTGAAAACTAAATGCATTTTTGTTGCTTAACCTGAGACATTTAAAAATTAGTGGAAGCCAGAATCAATTAAGGGTGCCAGATTGTTCTCATTTTTTTTTTTTTTTGGCTTTTGTTTTACCTATTTGTGCCCACTTTAATTAGAAAATAATACAATGACTATTAATTTTACCTGGCAGGCTCCATTACTAGTGCAATATTGGCATCGTGGAAAATGGACTGAATTTCTTTCTAGAGAGGGTAAGAATTTTTATGGTCTAAAAACTGTATTATTCTTTTGACCTTTTTCTAATCATCAATTGTTAGAAAAAATAGTCCCAAATAATTAATTTTTGGAGAATATTTGAGATTAAGACTAAAATTTTCTCATGTCCTGGGAAACTACAAAGACCAAAATTAAAATAAAAGAGGAACCTTTTATTTCTTATTTCACATTACTCTATTACTTTGTTTTAAGTATGTGTTGAAAATGTAAAATTAAATATTATCAATTTCATTCTTCAGAAATTAGGCAAATGACTATAAATAACATTCTAAAGTCACTGTACTTTAATGAAAGATATTTAATGTAAGACTTGCTGAGATGAAGATAAAAATTTTAAAAATATATATGTAAGTTAAACCGTATTAGACTCAAATTTGAGTTAGATGGTACCATCAATATGGTTTCAATGAAACTGTCCTAATGTATCACTTTTATTAAACTCTGCGTTATTTTACAGCTGACTTCTCTTTAGCTCATCTCTACTATTTTTACAAAATAGAACCAAATTATATTAAAATGAAGAAGTAAAATCTCCTTTATTTCATTTTTTTTAACATGTTTGTATATCTAGTAAATAATCATATATTGATGGCACCAAGTTAATACTATATAAATAGAAAACAGTAGAGTAACAGAATACATACATGACACATGCTAATAAACTTTAACGCCTAGTGTTTAATTAGGTGTAGCTTGTTGTTATTATTATTGTTGTTATTAAGAGCATTGATACTTATGCATCTGATAAATGCATAAAATACCTAAGTTTGTTCCAAGATGTGGTATGGAATGGTAAGCCATTTATTTAATCAAATAAATTTGAGCTTTGTCTTCTCCAGCATAATTTCCTTTTAAGAGGCAAAGGATATATGTGATGTTTAATTACTTTCTAACAAAAGGGACAAAATACGAACTTCTAAAATCTGGGTATGAACTTTCCTAAGCTTTTAAATGAATTCAGAATTTGGATCTGAACTTTTTTCTTCTTCTTCTTTTTATCCCCAAATGAGTCAGAACTTAATTTTTGACATCAGGACCAGCGTCAGAGACTCTAGTCTGAGAAATTATCATTCCAAGACCTGAACATTTTTGATACTAGCCTTTTAATTACTCTTTTATTTTTATTCCTTAAAGCTATAATTCAGGTAAAACCAGAGAAATAGAATACTTGCGATCTTTTAATAATCTTTTTAATCAAATGCAAGACATTTATAAAGAAGGAGTAGGAATTAAGAGTCCTGGACAACTTAATATTATTGTTGGCTTGCTTCTTGGTCACCGTTCCTGTACGCAGCTTGGTTTTTATATGCAATAGCAAAGCTTGCCTGGATTTAAATGAATTTGATTGGAGCAGATATCATGCATATTTCTACAGAATGTTCATAATTACTTATTTTTCTTGGCAAAAGCAATATAGCTTTTGAACATATTACATTCCCAAATACTATTTTTTGAATATAAAATGTATTTCACTATTTTAAAATATACTCATATATTTACTAATTTTACAAAGTAACTTCTTACATTGGGGCTAGGACAAAGTCTCTGGTTATCAATTAAGGTTATTTTATATAATAAGAGCACTGCATTCTATTACATTTTACCAGTGAATAGCAATACCTGAAAGTCAGCTGAATGCAAATTTCATTGCCTTCATGTAGCATAAATAAGATTTAGAATGTGTTCAAAGTAATTGTTTTACCTGACAGTAATAACATGTTAATGATTTTGGAACAGTTCAGACCTTGTAAGTGACTAACCTTTTTATACTCTAAGTTGATTTTCCCCATGAATTAAATTAAAATAGCAACTGTGTGGTGAAAATTACTAGATTGGTCCACTAAAAGTATATTTAAAATGCTTTCTTTTAGCTATCAGTAAAGTATTAGGTAAATTGTGCAGGAATTTTTGTTTAGTTTAGCAAACATTTTCTCAGATTTTTGGTGGTGATCATGGCAGGTATTAATATATTTGCTACAAATACAGACTCTACAAAGATTTCTCAAGTAAAAGTACATTGAGATGTCCTCACAATCACATTTATTTTTAATGTTTGATATTTTTTAGTTTATTTAAAAATTTTTAATATATGTATTTCTCCTAGGAACAGATATGCACTCACTGTGTCACTTCTGAGTTATCTGGTAATGTAGGCTCAAAAAGAAATTTTTAAGAGGAATATACTGTAATCTTCTGAAAAAATTTCCTTCAGAAATTATCTTTTTCCAAAAAGTAAAATTCCAAATTTCAAGAAATAGCAAGCAATAGCAGCTGCAAAAAACATTCAAGCTGAAATTTTGATCATCTTTCTATGAAAATGAACTCAAAAGTAATGAGATCATGACTGGATTCATTGGGCTGTATTTGGACAATCACTTTTCCTATTCACAGGGAAGTAATTCTTCACTAAGGTGGATTAATCTGCACTCTTGGCTCTTCTTTTGTAATATTGAGAAGAGTTTTTCCTCTTATTGGCTGAGTTAATAAGTGCAGTCTAAGAATTGGCAGTTGAATTTGTGCGGCCACATTAGTTTCTCCGAAATCCTCCAGAGTCTTTAAGCTTCATCTCCTAAAGTCAAGGCTGGGATGGTTGTGGGCAAGGCCAAAATAGCCTGTTATATCCCAAGGATCTATTAGAACATCCTGCCTTTTAAAATATAAAAGAAGCCTTATTTATAGTTATGAAACTTTTGCTATTTCCTTGTCTCTGAATGCCAAATATTTTATAAGATTTCTCCATTTACAAATCAAAAGCAGCACTTTTACTTGAGAAGTCCTATAAATTCACAGCAGACTACATATCCTCTATGAGTCTGTTTTTCTGTATCCAATGTTAAATTTTTATGGTCTTGGGTGGTAACTTTAAAGGCCTATCAATTTTTGTCTTTCTCATTTGCTTCTCTTAAGAGGAAATACAAGATATTTCCTTTTTAACGTAAATGAAAACAAACAAACAAAAAAGTTAGAGGTCCTGTGTTCTTCTTAGAAGGAAGCATTGGACCTGCATCCCTGGCTAGAGATGAGTGCAGTCTCAGATTAGGAGAACCCCTGGCTCTGTTTTACGGCCTTGTAAATTCTAAAGTGACAGTTTGGTGTTTTGATTTTGAGGCTGAAAAGAGACTGACACTAAAGCTGACTCAGTATAACAGCTCCTCTCTTTTCAACTTTCTGAGTTCGTAACAGCCAACTTTGAGATATCTGGGGCTCCTGAGTGACCACTAGGCAGAGTTCTGAAGGGTAGCCTAGAGATGCCCCACTGCTGCTACCTCAGAAGCTTTTCTTATCTTCACTTAGTGTCAGGAGAGCAGTATCTGGCTTACACAGCCGGGATCTGGGGGCCTCGGGTTTTACTTGCCAGCTCTATCTTTATTTCTTGTACCTAGATATCAGTTGCCTTTAAATTGGGGGAAAAAGGCTGCAATCTCCTTTGATAAGGGGATTTTGGACCTCAAGCTTTAGTATATATGAGCTAGATAGACATCTGTTAGTGGGAGTTGCCTTAAGGGAAGAGATAATGGGGAAAATCTACACTGAAAGCAAAAGGCTATGTTTGAAGTCAATAGGATAAGTGGAATTTAAGCAGGAAGCTCAGCATCTAAATCAGTTTAGTCATACTACTATTTTAAATGTCAGTGGTGATGGAGAGCTGCTGCCTCCCTCTGTGTACAGAACAGAGCCTGGCTGTACGTCTCTTAAAGATCAAAGCCGACTCCAATACCAACTTATCATGAAAGCAGATTTATCATCACGATTGCTCTATATTCCTTCTTGTCCTTCATAATTTTCCAACTTCAAAGCTTGTGTTAAATATAAAATATCACCGTAAAAATATTAAGCCACCACTCACTAATCTGGCACCTAGTGTGTGTTTAAAGGGCTGAGATTATGGGACACATTGTGGGCTCTGGAAACGCTTGATAGCTGTGTGATCTTAGATAAGATACTTAACTTCTCTGTGCCTTTCTTTTCTATAAAGAGAAGATAACGGCAATACTTACCTTATACTGTTGTTGGGAGGCTTACATATGTTAATTTTTCACATTCCTTTGAATGATGCCTGGAACATTGTAGGTATTCTGTTTACATAAGTCATTTTGTTTTATCCATTACCTACCATGTGAGGATGGTAGCATTCTTATCTTCTGCCTTAACTCCCATTCCTTTGAAATCAAAACCTGTGGCCAATAAATAAACTCAGAGAGCAGGAAGTAAAGCACTGAGGAGTGAAACAAGGAGGAAAGATAAGCCAACGCAAAGATGCATTTTGGAGTTGTCCACCAGCAGGTGGCCATGATTCCAGGGGCCTTTTAAAAAGGCTTAGGAAGTGCATCTAAGCATTGTCTACCTGGGGTACAAAAGAGAGACATGTTTATTCATCAACTACCATCCTATCAGTCAAGATTGGTGAATGGCTGATAAATGTTCACCCATTCCATTTGTACCTGCTTGAGTGCATTCCCATGGGTACCACACACAGAGGTAGCTGTTAAAGATGCACTGGTGCAGATCTGAAATGAGATGCTGCCGCTTGCACCTTCTCAGAGATGTTGGGAGCTGGGCCTAGCTGTTCTCTTCAGCAGTGGTTGGAGAAAGAGGTGGGGCTGAGAATAATTGGAATCACATACAGATGCCTAATACATTCTATTTCATAGATAGGGAAACTGAGTCTCTTTCAGAAAGTTCCCTAGAAAGCCAACCAGTTATTCACTCACAGACCAGCTTTTGTGAATCTAAAGCTTGTCTTTTTCCATTTCACCATATGATCTCTAATCATGGGCAAAACTTCTCCACTATGCTTATGGATATATTTTTTTCTGCTTAAAAGTGTGATTTTTAGCATACCTTAAGATGACTTGGTGAAAATGTAGTAAAGTGACTGAAAAATATTTGAGATTAAAAAGGGGGAAATTTTTGCGTTGGAGAATACTTTAAAATGCAAAAGTTGTAGCAGGACATGAACATCTCCAAATTTTAGGTCATGCATTTTAATTTCTGTTGCTGTTTTGTTTTCTAAAGTGATAGTAAATGTTAATAGAAATGAAAGGGAATTCAATAAAAAATGGGAATGTTGCTATTGGTAAATTTTTAGTCTGAAATTATTGTTACTAAAATGTTTTCTTTCCTGTTCTCTTTCTCTGCTTTTTACTCTAAATAAGGTGTGTGTGTTTCCCTGTGTACCAGGGGTTCTATATATTTTCCAAGGAAACAATACAATTATGATGCTGTTTTCAAAAGACATGAACCAAACCTATTTGCTTTATTCTTGAGCTATTCTAAGATAACTTATAATTTTATTGTAACTGTATATGTAATATATCTATGATTATATATGCAATTTGATCAATGCTTAAGAAAGGATATGATTAACATTTATTTGAGCATATTATTTTCCTCCAGAAATTTACAAATAAAAAATTTGTAGAATTATAAATATCAGTGTATCTGACTTAAAAAAATGTAAGTAAAAGTATAAGTCTTGATCAGATTCAATCACTTATTTGTTTTAAATATATATATGGCAAGCTTTGTGCCTGATGCTAGAGACAGAAAGATAAGAAAATGTTTCTTGTCCTCCAGATGCTCACTGTGCTATTTAGAAGTTAGACAATAATTGAGTAGTTATAGATCTCATCATTTCTGGGTTATTATAATAGTCTTTTTCTTGATCTTTCTAGTACTCCATTTTTACCTGCCCTTGAACTTCTTTCCCTACCCTTAGCTACTGCTATAGCCTATATATTATCCTATTTTTCACAAATTTGTTTGAACCTACTGCCAGAAAGGTATTTTTTCCTCTAAAATTTGTTTATGCCACTTCTTTGCATGGAATTTTTCAATAGCTCCTCAATGGATAAAAGGTGTAGCTCTATTGTAGGACATGTGGCTACCTGTTCTGTGTCAGGTCTTATCTCTTCTATTTCTTTCAGTAATGAACCATTGGTAACTCTTTGTACTATGCGTAAGCCTTTGTACTTTCACATTTCTGCTTAAAAGTGTGTTTTTAGATGGTGCGTGCACTCATTCATTTGACGTGAAATTAAGAATTATTCTTTATCACTGGTTTGGACATTTTGACTTTGATGTGTCTTTGTATAGTTTTCTTCATGATTCTTTTTGTTCAGGGTTTGTCGAACTTCTTGGATATACGAGGTTATAGTGTTCACCAAACATGAAATAACTTTTTAAAATCTCTAATATATATATATATATATATATATATATATATTTTTTTTTTTTTTTTTTTTTTTACTTTATCTGATGTTAACATAGACGTTCCAGCCTCCTTTGATAGGGTTAATATGCTATATATTTTCCCATCTTTTTGCATTTAATCAACTTATGTTTCATATTTAAAGTGGGGTTGTCAAAAGCGACATATTCTTGAATCTTATTTTTTTACCTAATTTGACAATTACTACATTTAATTGATGTGTTTAGATCATTTATATTTAATGTAGTTATTATACTTGCATTTAAATCTGCCATCTTGCTTTTTTCCTTTCTAGAATTTCCTGATTTCTTTTGGATTAATTTTGTGTTTTTGGTGATACCATTTTATATCTCCTTTTGGCTTATCAGCGATAACATTTCGTTGTAAATTTTTTTGTGTGTGTGTGATTAACTTATGGTTCATAGTGCAATTTTAACTTTTCACAATCTTTATGTATAGTATAAGAACCTTGTAATCATTTATTGCCATTTATTGCATCCTGATTTTTTGCTATTATTATAGCAGATTTTTACATTCATTATAAACCCGAGTACATTATTATTTTTGCTTTAAACAGTCTATTTGCTTTTAAAAGATTTAAGTAATTTTTTTCCATCACAATAGTCCCTCTTTATTTGTAGTCCGCTCCCTCCCCATTTAAGGTTTTGCCTACTGAGTGTTTAATTACCCATAGTCAACCTCAGTCTGAAAATATTAAATAGAAAACTCCAGAAATAAACAATTCATGTTTTATTTATTTTTTCTTAATCTCTTTTCCTTTTTCACCCAAGCCCCCCAAGCCTCCTCCCATAACAATTCATAAATTTTAAATTGTGCATGTTATGAGTACTGTGATGAAATCTCACACCACTCTCTTCCATCTCACTCGGAACTAGACTCTTCCCTCTGTCCAACGTCTCCACGCTCTACACTATTCCTTCCCATTAGTCACTTAGTAGCTGTCTTGGTTATCAGATTTGCTGTCGTGTTATTGTACTGCTTGTGTTCAAGTAACCTTTGTTTTACTTAATAATGGCCCCCAAGCAGGAGAGAGTGCTGTTGGCAATTTAGATATGCCAAAGAGAAGCCATAAATTGCTTCCTTTAAGTGAAAAGGTGAAAGTCCTCAACTTAATAAGGAAAGGAAAAAAAATTGTATGCTGAGGTTGCTAATATCTGAAGTAGAAATGGATCTCCTATCTGTGAAATTGTGAAGAAGGAAAAAGAAATTCAGGCTAGTTTTTCTGTGTCACCTCAGACTGCAAAAGTATGGCCACAGTGTGTGATAAGTGCTTAGATAAGATGAAAAAGGCATTAAATTTGTGAGTGCAAGACATGAACAGAAAACATGTTCCAACTGACAGCAACATGTTGCTTGAAAACACTGAGCCTGTATGAAGACTTTACCAAGGGATCCCCTGAAACGAGTGACACCAAGCCATTTACTGCAAATAAAGGATGGTTATGCAGATTCAAGAGTAGGTTTGGAATGAAAAATGTAAACATTACTGGAGAGGCTGCATTTGCCAATGAAGAAGTTGCTGTCACATTTCTGATGAAATTGAAGAAGTTGGTTAGGATTTGCTATTATCTGTGATTCTGGGCATCCACTGGGGGTCTTGGAACATATTCCCTATGGATAAGGAGAGACTACACTGTTCTTTATTGATGTTCTTCACTGTGTTCCAACTGACATTGTTTCCAATGAGAAATCTATTTTCATTCTCATCTTTGTTCCTCTGTACAAAATGTGTCCCTTTTCTTGGACTGCTTTTAAGAATTTCTTTTTTTCACTGTTTTGGGCAGTTTGATTTTGACATGACTTTGTGTGGTTTTATTCATGTTTATTTTGCTTGGGCCTTGTTGAACTTCTTGGATGTGCAGGTATATAGTTTTCTTCAAATCTGAATAGTTTTTGGCTATTATTTCCTCAAGTATTTTTTCATTCTTTTCCTTTTCTTCTCTCTTTATAGGGATTCCAATTATATTTGTACTGGGATTCTTGAGCTTGTCCTATAGCTCAGTGATACTCTTACCTTGCAAACTATGGCACTGTTGACACTTCCAGTCTTAGGAATCACCCTATTATCCTCTGGCATTGTTGTTCTTTGTTTAATGTTCAATATTTTGACAATCGTTATTTCACATGTACATTTTTGGTCTACTCGTTGTTTCAAGTGAGAGGATAAATGTGATCTCTGTTACTTCTGATTTGAATTTTGTTTTTTCCTATACCTATCAAAGTTTTAGGCCATAGATAGATTTTTGCAAAATTTTAATGGTTGTGAAGAAAAGCTCAAACCAGAGGAGAACAAGTCTAAAATATAATCTTGAAAACAGTAAATAATTTATTTATATTACTTACTGTTTGGAATATTTAGAGCGTGTAAAAGAGAATAATGGGAGATGTGGCTGTAAAATTAAATATAGGTAAGATCAAATTCCAGTCCTAAGTTGCCAATTATAAATTTTTAAATATTTCAGTATTCAGTGAAGATACACCAAAAGTTTCTGACCAGAAAGTGATAGCACTGAAGCTTTGCTTATCAATATTAAACTAAAAGTGAGAGGCAACATCACATAATTATGGGACTATGGCGTTAGATTTAGCGTGCCTGGGTTTGAATCTTTGATTCATCATCCAATAGCAATGTGACGTGAATAACATAATTTACCTTTTAGGTATTTCAGCTCCTATATCAGTAAAATAGTGTCGTCTTGAGTATTATGTGGATTCATGTTTGTAAAATATGTAGACTAGCGCTGGGTATACAGCTAATGGATCCAGCTGTGGATATGAAGTTTTCAATGAGGCTTCCAAATGAGATGCTGAGGAAGGGCAGGAGAAGCAGGTCTATATCTCAAGAGAGAGAGCACAGGTGAGAAAATCTGATCTTTGAGATGATTGCATGAAAATAATGACTAGAAAAGTGAAGTATGGAGAGGAGGGCCCAAGAATAACTTACAGGGAATGAGTCAGAAGAGTTTGGGAGACATATGGAAACACATATTAAAGAAAGTAGAGAATCAGGACAGCACAATATTACATAATTCCTGGGAAAAGAGAGTTTCAGGAAGGATGGAGTCTATTGACCTAGGAATTAGAGAAAGCCACTACATGTAGCTACTAAAGCACCATTGGTGACCTTCAAAGAAATCATTTCAGCCAGGTATTAAGTATCAAAACTGATCGAAATGTAATGATAATGAAATTATGGGGAGTGTGTATTGCTTGTTTCTTAAAAAAAGATTTTGCGCTGATTAGATAACACTGGGAAAGTAGATTGAAGGGTGAGTTTGGTGAAGGCAAGAATTCTCTCTCCACCTCACCCTGCCATTGCAATTTTACGAGGACATATTGGAGACAGAATGTCTAACAAAACAATTTCAGACATCAGAGCAGGCTGGTGAGGGAGTTTTCTTTTGGCAATGGTAGGTTTTCAGCATTCTTTGTATTACCTGACACATACGGCCTCTCAGTACTGGGCCATCTGCATTTATATTTGCAATACTTTCTTATTTATTTATGCATCAGATTCACCTGGTGAGCTTATTAAAATGAAGATTCCGGGGCTCTATGTTAGATATTCTGTTTCAACAGGTCTAGGGTGGAGTCCAGGAATCTTACGCATGAAAATATTTATTTAGTTTTTGAATAGGCAATACATTCACAAGGTTCAAATGGTACAAAAGAATATAGGGTGAAAACCTGAGTTTCTCAGTCTCTCAATTTCCCTATTCCAAAGCATTTGATTTTATCAGGTTCCTTTGTCAATTTTAGGAAATTTGAAAAAATATGTTTGGTTTTTGCAGTTCTTGCCCTTAATAAATAGAGATACTTAAATATAATCACAGGGCAGAAGCTGTAGGTGAAGGAGAGACTGAACAATATATGTGAGAGAGAAAGAACTCAGTGGAGGATTGTACTTAACAAATAGCATTTATGGTTGGTGTAAACATTAAGTAAAACTTATATTCTCAAATTTTCAAAATGCAAATAGCAATGGTATAGGCCTGGATGAAGTAAATGGTTGTCAAATATTGGCCCCTTGGCCACATCAGCTTCAATGGTAGAAATTTTAATTATGTGTGTGGGGACCATGGTCAATTACATGTGCGTTTCTTTTTATTATTAATTTTCCATTTTTCATTTATACTAAATTTATAGGACTAAACAAGTGGTTAAAAACTTGCCCCTCTGGTTCTCTGAAAATATGAACTCTGTATCTTTCATGATTTTCTTTGAGTGTCATATGATTTTAGGTAACATTGAAAGGATTCAAAAGATATGACTTCTCAGGACCAGAAACATTTTAACAAATGAAGACGAGCACATGCTGCTGAATTCCCCTTGGTTCTGGCCATGGTCTATTTATTTACCTCCTCTTCTGCATTTTAAATAACCTTCCTATCAACATCGTGGGTGTTTAAGTTTCAAATATCATCTAAAGGTAAATGGCCTTCTCACTAATGAGAGTTTTCAGTTCTCGACATATTTTTGGTAAAAGATTGTTATAAATACACATTGATAAAAAAGAGTGAAGATTCTGAGAGGTTTTCAGTAGTTCTACTTTGGGCTACATAGTTATGTTTCTTCCAGGCATTTCTTATTTTGTGAAGTTATTTTTAAGAGAATAGTAATTATAGAAAATCCAACTCAAATATCAGTTTGGAGTGAACATTTCTCCAACTTTAATTTAAGGTTTTATGCAAGAACTCAGAATGCAACCATCTCTATTAAGGAATATTCCCACTGAGAGGGGAGTAAATCCACAGTCCATGCGAAGCCCTGGTGATTACAGAATTACTCCCTGACATGAGCTGGGGACACAGTTTCAGGCTGAAGAGGATGCTTTAAAATCTTAACAGTGACTGAACGTTTCAAGGGTGAAAAGAGATTTGGTGAGAGATTATAGTAATGTTAAATATAAAAGGAAAAAAATCAATCCAGTTAAGTTTCCTTTTGAAAATGTCTCCTTTTGAATTATGTTGAAGACAATTAGTTAGTTCACGGTGTGGTTATAGATGTGGGTTCCCCTCGACCACCACCACCATTTAAATTAATTTGTATTTCAGAATCTGCAAATGCCCTTTAGGGAGTGGTAAGTTTAAGTTGAAGATAAGTACAGAACATTATTTCAAATTAATTGGAGTGACATATAAAAATGGAGTGATTCTTCATAGCATTAGAAAGTGAAAGAAATTTTGTGATTTTGTCTTTGTATTTCTTTTGCCTTTAATATTTCTACTAAAAGTAGCTATATAAAATAATTCAGAGAGTAATAGAAAAATGGATATAAATTATTCAATGACTTTTTAGAGTGGTATTTATTGATATTATTCATAAAGAGGAAAAATTGAAATGAACATTTGATGTTACTTTTAAAAGGATATTGAAAATATCCCAGCTTTAGGTAGGATATGAATATACTATTACATTTTATCACTTAAACATAGAAATGTGTAAGTATTATAGATTATTTATCTATAAAATAATTTTAGAAAATTTTGACAGAACAACCAGTAAATAGGTTAAAGTAACAGTTCCCAATTATATTGAGGAAAGATAAATGCACATTTGGGACTGCATCTATTTTATGTTAAAATATGGAAGCAAACCTACATTATGTGAAATGTCTATAGCTCTAAATTTAATTATGTAATTATCATTGAAGTTGATGAAAAGCTTTAAAAAATAAACAAGGAATGCAATTAGTGCATATATTTGGGAGTAAGGAGAACAACAAACTTGATTGGATCTAACTTCTCAGTTTGCTAATTTGAAAAAGTCACGGACTTCTAACATGATTAATATGTAAATATAAAAGTGGAAACATGGAAGTGGCTTACCACATTTTACCCAGAACTCTGAAAAGTAAAATCAATACCTACAAAATAGATAATGAGTAAGGAAAGTAATGAAAATATGTCAGATTTCAATCCCATAGTAATCATTAAAGAATAAGATGAGTGATCTATCTTAAATTATGATTAGTGATGGTCTCCAGTATAATAATCATCTCTATTTTGGAAAGTGATTGTTGCATCATGACACATTGTGGTGGGGAAAAACATAAGAGAAATGTAAACTGGAAAATTATTTGTTAGGTGAAAGGATGATCTGTCTTATGAACTTTAACAATTGTCCTTGACATTTAATTTTGTTTGAGAAATTAAAAGAAACCTAAAAAACAAAGTGCTCATGTAAAAAAAGTCTATATTTTTTTTTCTTCAAACAATAGTATTGCTGTAAATTCTTAGATCCCATTGCAGTCAAAAGGCCAAAGTATCCTACCTGAAAGAGGTGATGTCTCAGGTCCCTCCAGGGCCTCCCGGGGAGGCAGCTCTCCTGCCTTTGTGACCGATTTGATGGAAAGATAGTCCTTTCTGTACCGAAAATAAGTCATTCAGAAGATTTATTTCATCCATTAAGAATCAAAAAGGAGAAAAGGGAAGGGAAGGCAGGGTAGAATTCTCAATTTTGACACAAAATAATTATTGTTTAGGTGGACACATTTTAACATCACAAAGGGTGGCTTGTCTTCAGACTTATCTCAAAACACAAGGTCCTGGTACATGTGAGATGAGAAGAGTAAGAATCTTCTGATATTCCTGCCTGGTCCAGACTGAGAATCCTGCAAAATTGTTTTGGGCTCACAGATCTCCCTTCCAGAAGGCATTATTTAAATCACACCCAGCATTCTTCGTGATTCTTTCCACTTTGAGGTCCTTGTATGCTAATGTGGGCTCTGGTTTCCAAAATGCTGTTACAGTTTCATTAATGCTCACTGTTTTATCTAACCACAGGAGAAAGCTCATTGCTATGAAAGGAAATTCACCCATGAAAAAAATTTCCTTGAGAAATTTCCTTGTCAAGGATTATGTTAAAACCATAGGCAAAGTTGCAAAATTTCATTATAGGATCAAGTATAAAACAAGATAAAACTTAAAAAAAAAAATTTAATCTTGACATTTTCCTTTACAATGAGACAAAAAATTATTATTATAAATACTGGTCTAAAGGATCAGAATTATTATTTTTAAATTTCTTTTATGATAAACAAAAGTGAAACAGAAAGTGTTTAGGAAAACACTTTATAAATATTGGGAAATTTTTACTTTTTAAAAATATACTTCTTTAAAAAAATTAGAAATTTTTTAGTTTATCCCTTCATAAAATTGTTGCTCTTTCCTCAGTGAAGACTCTATGGCTTATTTGATGTAATCAACCTTTGTCATTGTTCAGGAAGATGTAAAACAAAGTTATTTTTACTTTCCATGTGTCTTAACAAAAAATAAAATAATGCTTTTGACATATTTTTAAAGGAAAATTATTAATAGAAATGGGCTTTTTTGGACATAAAGATGCTGTCAGTTTTTTATTATTTGTCTTTAATGTATAAGTTCTAAATTCATTCTTTATTAGATAAAAAATGAATCTTGCTGCAAGACTAAGAAAAGCTTTTAAATATGCAGGCTAAATAATGATGATTCTATTAAACAAGGTCTCTGGTTATAGGGGGTGATTTTCCATTGTCTTGATTCCAAGAACAGCTATTTTCCCCAATACTCAATTCTTTCTCTCAATTTATTCCTCTTGGAAATGTGCCTTCCTATGTCTTGTAATGTAAAATAGACACTTTTACAAGTTCTGAATTACACCACTGGTCCCCACCCCACCCCGCCTCGTCCTTTTTTCATTCTGTTATTTTTTTACTCTGATTAAAGTAAAACAGACCAAAAAAAAAAAAAAAACTAAACTAAAAGCAACTAAACAAACTGTATTAACAACTCAACTTTTGCACTATTCAAGAAGCTTTCCATTTGTGAATGGCTTGAAATGATCCATTTGCATCAGAAAGATCTCTTTTTGGTTTTCTTGTATAATGTTAAAATCACAGTATTTCCTTAACAGAAGCCCCGACATTGTGTGGTTTGTAAAATTACCACAGTTTGTACAACTAAGTCTTTACTTCTGTATGAATTGGTCTCTTAGAATAGCTTCTTAGAATAGACAATGAAAGGAGTCCCTGACCCCCACCTGTGTGTGTGTGTGTGTGTGTGTGTGTGTGTGTGTGTGATTTTATTTTGTTAACAGGGAAGTAAAGGCAGCATGCCTGCTACACAATAGCAGAGTTCCAGAATATATTGTGTAAGCAATGAATGTCTGGACCTGCTATAAACTTCAGTAAGGGATGGCAATTTAAAAAATGCTATGAAGGGAATCTTTCTTCTCGATGTGCATTACATCACAAAGAAATAATGGTGTAATATTATGTCAACATTGCTTGCAAACATAATTGTTTCAAAATAAATATTGATTCAAATATTTCTCGCGTGGGTCAGTAGTTTTTTTGTGATAAAATATAAATAATATTATATTTATGATTTTAACCATGTGTAACTGTACGATTCAATAGTATTAAATATATTCATGATGTGTGTAACCATCATCACTATTTATACCCAAAACGTTTTCATCAACTTAAATAGAAACTCTACCTATTAAACAATGAAAACCCCCTCCCCGACTTCTCATAACTTCTTTTCCACTTTCTGTCTTTATGAATTTGCTTATTGTAAGGACCTCATATAAGTGGTCATATAAAATATTGTCCTTTTGTGTCTGATTTCTTTCACTAAGCATAGTGTTTTCAAGATCTATCCATGTTGTAGCAGATGTCAAAATCTTATTCCCTTTATGGCTGAATAATATTCTGCTGTATGTACTTACCATATTTTATTTATTTGTTCATCTGTTGACTGGCACTTGAATTGTTCCACCTAATGATTATTGTGAATAATGCTGCCACGAAAATGAAGGTGCCAACATCTATTGGAGTCCCTGCTTTTCAGTTATTTTGGACATACACCTGGGGATGGAATTGCTAAGTTACGTGGTAGTTCTACATTTAACCTTTTCCACAGCAGCTGCACCATTTTTGTAGAGTGAAAATGTGGATTCTGAGTCTGGTCAAGTTCTAAAGCACATTTTGCCATTTCTAAGCATGCCTGCCATCGTTTTATTTCCTCAAAATATTTCTTATTCATCATGCCAATGGTAATGGAAATGTTCTGACTGTAGCTGAATCTCTGCTATTCCGGGAAATTTATTTAAATTGTTGTCCAGATAAAAATGATTTTAATTCGATTATTCTATGGAGAACATTAGACAGAAAAATACCATGGCACTTTCCCAAAGCAGTTTCTCCTATTTTCTCTTGACTTTAATTTCTTGCTTCTCTCCTTTTATTTGTTTCCCTGGCAGATTAGTTACTTTCAGCAATTCTTCATTCTCTATAAAACCAAACTAAACCTTGAGTATTTATTGCTCTGCCTAGATCCTCTGAACTATACTTTCTATTCGTTTTTCTCTCTCTAAGCCTACATGTATTCAAAGCTGATGGCAAATCATAATTCTTGTTTGTCCTTATCAATCTTTGATTTTGCTATAACTTTTACCTGCAAGAGCTTACCTAATTTCTGTTTATTAATTTTTCAAATCTCAGGTCTCAGACCCCGTCCTTCAAAGAATCTACTGTGCCAGATCTTTTATTTTCTTCTCCTGATTCACCTTTTTCTGTGTCTCAGGATGCTGTGTGGGCTGCGTGAAAGGTCCCCAGGCTTGTGGTTTTCAGTTGGGGAGGCCTCTGGAGAACCCTGGCGGAAGGTCAGAGGAAGGAAGAGAGAGAAGTCAGAGAATTTTCGTTCTTGGCTCCTGCTGTGAGGTCACTTCTGGCTGGTTATATACTTTGACTAAAGCTTGCTTCTTCTCTACAGGAGTCCATCCGTCCCTGTTGGCTTTTGAGTGAACCTTTGAGAGAACACGCTTCCTTTGAGCTCTAGTGGTAACAGCTCCTGCTGCTACCAGCCCCAGGGCACTGGGTTGTGGTTTCCCAACACCCACACCTCTGGTTACAGAGCTCCCTCTGTAAATAAACCTTTCAAAGTTCCCTCACTTGTTAGTACCATCTGTTTTCTCCTGGGACGCTCACTGCTACATCTTCCTTCATCACACTGGCTGCAAAATGATCTCTCCTCCCTCTAAGTCCCTAGAGTGGTTTGCCTTTTTCTTATGGAACTTAACACATAACATATTTTAGTAATTAATACATGTATTTTAATCCCCATTTTCGGATTATAAATTTCCTATGAGAAGATATTGTGTTTTGTTTGTACATTTCTTGCACTCCTCTCAAAGAATGACTTTTTTAAAAATGACTATTATAAAAGTCACATTACTTTTGGTTTTAGGGAAAGGATTCTGACAGCCCTTGCACATCCATCCTGTCTGTGGTATACATTGGAGGATATACTTTAAAAGGTCATCCAATTTCAAAGAAAGTAAAATGTTGACATGTATTAAAAGCAAATAAAAATTATGTTATCGAAATAGTAGTAAAGACCTTAATTAAACTGAGAATTGGAAAATTAACAACTGCTTCTGTATGGAATCATTAATTTTGAAAGAGCTCGAGGTATTCTGTTTGAAGGGCTAAGAGATAATTGAATCCATAGCAAAGTATTTTTTTTTCATACAATATATTGGGTACACATACATTTCAGATGGAATTTTGTGAAGCAACATCTTGAAAACAACTCTGTTCAAATTGAGAATTTCTTGTTCTTTGTATACTCTTATCCTTCCCCACTGTATAATTCTTGTCAGTAGACAGACATGCGGTTACATCAGTCAGACAAACAAACAACTCTTTCTTAACCTAATATCCTTTTACAGAGACTGCTCTGTGGTGTCTTCTTACTGTTATGGATTCCCATCTCCCATCTTTGCCTCAGTTTAGTCATTCCAACTAAGTGTCCCCACCCTCTTCTCTAAGGCAGCTCTTGTCATAATCACCAATGAGCATCATGGGAAATCCAGCGATCAATTCTCAGTACTCTTCTGGTTTCATCTCAGACTCATCTGACATGGTGGACCAGACTTTCCCTCTTAAGATGTAGTTTTCTCTTGACCCCAGAAAACCCCTCTTTTTGCATTGTTCCCTGTCATCACCAGCCATATCCATGTCCACTTCCTCTTCATGCGGGCCTCATGCAGGACTGCCTCAGGACTTCTGTTCCATCCCTACAGCCTCCGTCTATAAGAGTGTATCCTGTTTCTTGGCTGATGCCCTATATCTCCAGCCTGGAGCTTGTTCCTGAACATGAGACTAGTGCAGATGCTAACCTGTTCAACAACTCCATCTGGAAATCTAACAGACATCTCAAACTATTAGTCAGGGGTTGCCAGAAAAACAGAATTAATAGGATTTAATGATATAAGAAAAGATTTATTATAGGAATTGGCTCACATGACTATGGAGATTGAGAAGTCCCACAATCTGCTGCCTGCAAGGTAGAAAGCCAGGAACACTGATAGTGTAATTCAGTCAGGGGAGCAAATGATGTAAGTTCTAGACCAAGTTCAAAGGCTCAAGAATCAGAAGGCAGGGGGACAAAGGTGTAAATCTCAGTCAGAATCCAAAGGCTCTAGAACCAGGAACACTGATGACTGAAGGCAGGAGAAGAATGATGTCCCAACTTAAGTAAAGAATAAATTCATTCTTCTGTCTTTTTGTTCTATTCAAGCCATCAATGGATGAGTCGATGCCTCCTGCATTGAATTCGAACGCAAATCTCCTCCAGAGACACTCTCACAGACATCCCAAGAAATAATGTTTGACCAACTATCTGGGCATCCTTTAGCCCAATCAAGTTGACACATAAAATTAACCATCACTCAGACCAAGTACATCACAGGACGCTTGCTTTTTACTCCCTCCCCACTTTACGCTTAACTTGCTCCTTCCAGGGCAGCCCCATCTCTACTAATAGTATCACCATTATTCACTCAGTTGTTAGTCAAACCCCTAGCTTTCCTACGTGAGTTCTTCCTCTCTCTTTTCTTTATAAATACAAAATAAGGTAATTTTATTTACTTATTTTAAATTTATTTTGTATATAGGTAAATAGTAGATAACTTCTCCCACACCTTTGTTTCATACACTCAGTTCCATCCCCTAATAGATAACCACTGTTATTCACTTATGTTTACTTCCAAAGTTTGATATAATTATACGAGAAAAAGCAAATATATATTCTAAATATTCTCTTTCTTTTTTTTTACTCAAAAGATAGTATGTAACATATTAAACATACTCTTCTTCTGCACTCTGTTTTTTTTGAGGGGACGTTACTGAAGTATAATTTAGATTCAGTAAAATGGACCATGAAAATGTGTATAATTTTGTAAGTTTTTGACAAATGCATACAATTGTGTAAGCACCACCAAAATCATATAGATATGGAATGGGCTATCACCCTTTATGAAAGTTTCTTTGTGTTTCTTTGCAGTCATCCTCTCCCCTGGTAACTTGTCATCTGATTTGCCTTGAAGATTTGTTTTGCCTTGTTCAGAATGGAATATAAATGAAATCACACAGTATGCAACCTTCTGCATCTGGCTTCTTTCACTAATTATAACACTTTAGCTCTTCATCTAGATTGACCATGTATCTGTAGTTTTTCCTCTTTATTTATCGAATAGCATTCCATTATTTCGATATTATACCTTGTTTTTCTCACTTAATAAACTTTCCTCGCCAGTATGTGTGAAGTTTTCTCATTGTTCCCACTGCTGTGAAGTAGTCTACTGTACCCTAATCTAGCCTGCCTCCTGGAATCATACCCTGAGCCCTGTTTTCTCCCTCCCTCCCGTGTATGCTGGCCTGATCACTACTCCCGGTGGTCCTAAGTGTGCATCTCACAGACCTTCTACTACAAGGAGTGTAATTGAACAAGGGCTCTAGCTGGGCTTGGAAATCCTTGCTGTGTTTGGGCCAAGGCCACGCAGTCTAGAATGCTTTCTCCAAGCCCGTCACGGCGGGGTCAGCCTTCCATGGCCTTCTGACTGCTCTCCCAGCTTTTATGATTCCCTCCCTATTGCCTTCCACACAGGCATTTCCATAATAAAACCTTGTCCACTATATCCCATTTCGGCATCTGCTTTTGAAGACCCAGATTAACACATCTCCCAATTTCCACTGTAACCCTTCTACTCAGGCTGCCATCGTCTCTCTTCTGGGACCCTGTCACAGCATTTACCTAGTCTTTTGGCATGCATCCTTATTCTTGGACAGTCTATTTGTCACACATATCATTAGTTTCCAAAAATGTAAAATAGATCATGACATTCATTGTATACAACTTCTAAAGGATCTCCATTACATTTAAATTAAATGCCCCATGCAGGATTGAATTCTGGTCTTCCTCTGCTACCACATCCTTTCCCTTTATCATCATGCTCTCACCTCAGTGGGACTCTAGCTATTCCTGACCATGGGCTTCTTCCGGCAGATCTTGGAACAATCTGTTCCTTCTTAACATTCAAGTTGCTACTTGAATGTTAAAGGAAAGCCTTTCTTGATAACCTGCTCAGCTCACCAGACATTTTATATCTTCTGATCATGTTTTAATTCTTTCATAAATGGTGCAACTCTCAAATTTATAGTATTAACTATTTGTTTATTTGCTAACAATCCATGTCTCCTTCCAGAAAGGTAGCTCCATGCTCTGTATTACATCTCCATCACCTAGAACATTGCTCTGTACTTTGTAGATGCTCAATAGTTATTTGTCTAATGACCAAGTGTATGTGTTAGGGGCTAATAAAAATGACAAATTTGATGTGTCTGGTGTATACTAAGCAAGTTTTGGTGAGCATGTGACTATTTTTTATACTGGCCATGGTCCAAGATGAGAGCTGTTAGAATATGAGGTAGCATTTGTATGTCCTGGAGGAGACAATATTTCACAGGATTACTGTATATTAAATAAATATGCACATTCAAATCTGAGTGACTTGTGAATTACATGTGAAATTTCACTCATGTCCTAATAACATTATCATTGATTTGGTCATGATCTTTTTTGTAGTATAGCTGGTATATTCATAAACAGATATGTAACTAGACATTAATAAATTGAGTATCCTGACTGGGGGAACAAACAACAGTTGTTGCTGGAATAAAATAGACCACCAGGAGTGGAGACAAGTGTGTAAAGAATAAAATATGTGTCTAGAACTTTTCACACTTATCAAAGTATGTAGATAAAAATAAATCTGTATTTTCAATGGCCATGTTAGTCTAGTAGAATACTATATGCAAATACATGCTTACTAAATGTTTTTTCTTCCATTTTTTTTAATGATCATGATGATTAACATCTCTTTACAAGCGTCAGTCTACATCTGCTACAGAACTGAGTGGGAACTCTTACTCCTACTGATGTAACCTTTAGGTGAATGAACTCACCCTCCTCAGTTCCTGTTCCCTGTTGTTTTTTGTTTTGTTTTTTTTTTTTTTGAGTCAGCAGAGTAGAAGCCAGAGAAATGGTTGAGATTAAATATTAATTGTAGCTTTTAGTTACACGTTTTTTTCCCTAGGATTGGAGAAATTTATATCTGTTAGAAATTTTCTGACTCATTATTATATTATTACTTTGAAATCATGAAATTTTTGTTAAATATTCAGTAATTTTCATAAATGATTTATATTTAAATATGTTATTTAAAGTTTATAATTTTTGCTGAAGAATATTCATCTCTAAAAAGTATATCACCAACTGCTAATTGTCTCAGAGTTTGCTTTGGATTTGAGGATGGAGATCTTTTCTGGATTTATAATAAGTAAAATTTAATTTGGTTAAATATGACATATTATATATATTTAACAAATTAAGTCATTTCAATAATAATATAAAGAAAGTAACTATGAATTTGACTGGAAAACTCTATAATTTAAATTTATTTCTTCTTTAAAAATGATATGAAAATTTATTTGTTGCTTTTCTTATAGAAATGAAATGAAATTAAGTTCAAAAAGCCATAAAGCAGAAAAAAAATAGATCCAGAAGTATCAAATGTTATCTTTGAGGGCAGAGACCTGAATATTTTAGTGTTTCTTAGCCCTTAAAAAAGTATGAATAGTTTTTGTATCAACACCCATGGTCATTATATTCTCAGGAGTCTTAAAAGTATGTGCAGGTATATGCTTACTCTAAAACTGAAAATATAAAAAATGATATAAAATTGTTTAAAAAAATGAATAAGTCAAAATTAAAGAGTTAAAAAGAGAGCCGTAATATGGATGTAGAATGTATTGCTTTTTGAACTCTTTCTGTGGTCAATTACTTTATGATGCCTCAGAGTCTAAGATGGCTTTGGCTGGGTTGAGTGAATGAAATATTTATGGATCAAAGAGTCCTGGAGATGCTTCCTATGGGAACACGTATAATAATATAGTATTTATACAGCGCTGTCTTTGATGTGCTCAAAGACTTTTACAGACATTATATACTTCATCTGCACCACCCGTGAAGCAGGTTGGGGGTAAGAATGAATCTTGTTTACAAATGAGTAAAAGGAACACAGAGCAGGACTCCACTGAGGTTCACAGTGGGGTAATGACAGACCAGGAACCCCCTGTCTGTTCAAAGGTGCAAGGAAAGAGATTCATTTCATCAAGTCCACAGGGATTTTTCCCTACAAACTTCTGATTTTTCTGGGCATTCAATATCTTGTGCTTGATGACCTTCTAGTTCTCAAATTCTGTCACCGAGTCCAGAATCACAGGTTGCATGATTGAGGAAGAGAGATCAGGCTCTGGAACGAGATAATAGTGGGTTTGAATCTGAACACATAAGTTAATTCATTAATTCATTTGAATTTCAGTTTTTTCACCTATGAGATGAAAATTCAATCTCTGCCTCATGTGCTTGAGTTGAGGACCAAATGAGATAGTGTGATAAAGCCCTTATTGCAGGGCCTGGCACACAGTAGGTCCTCAACAAACCCTTTGATGTTAGCAGATAGAGAGTGGCTTCTTTTGTACCTACCATCTTACACCAAAAATTGGAAATTCTGTTTTCTTCTTATTACCAAGTCAGAGGTTTGAGATCAACTTTCTTCTGTAGGCATTGTTATTAGAAGAATGGCTTAATTAAATGTGATAACTTTGAATCCATTGTGTATTAACAAAGTATGTGAACAGACAGAAGGACATCTAGGCTCTTTATTGTGGGGCTAGTTGCAATGGCAACTCGGAAGGTAGTTTGCATGGAATTGGTGGCTGGCGTGAGGAACCACCCTAGGCCAGGCGTTCTGAGCAGCTTCACCTCCCCCGGAGGAATGTGAGAGCTGGAAAGTCCATGGAAAGTAGGATGAGAGTGGAGTGGGTATTTACTATGATGATGAGATAAGGAGGGACTCTGGATCTAAAAAATAATAAAAATATTAGCCTAATGATGCCAAAAGGAACACTGAGGTGCTATCTTCCAATGTCCTCTCAGACTACATTCATTGTGGGACATATGTTGTTTTTTTCTCTAGTAATGCACATTTACACCCAAAGAATGTCAGTGATATTCATCTACTCTATTAATAGATGAATCAATGTATGTGATCAAAGACTGGAGAAGGTCATTATATTTATTTATGATTCCAACTGATACCATTGATTTAGAATTGTATTTAGTGATTGTATTAAGTTATGTAACTACATCAAGTAAAGATTAATAATTGGATTTGGTGTTTCCCGTGTTTTTGTACTATGACCTTATGTGCATGTATTTATATAACATGTAAGTTTTTGTATGAAAAACTTGTAACACCAATGACATTTTGGTTATACTTTTATTAATAGCACTTGAAAATACACATTATAACATTTGACAAGCAATGGATATTTGCTTTTTGTGCTAAAAGATGAGGTAAGAAAAAATTATTTCTAAAGAGAAAGAAATGTCACAAAGTTTGTGCATTAAAATAGATATGCTTTCATGATAATGATTCACTGTAGGAATCGTTCTAGAAATTATTATATTTCTTTTGAGCAAACTACAAGGGAAAGGGTAAAGGATGCAGGGTTTAGGCAGTGATTTGCTGAAAAATCAGCTCTTAAAAAAATCGTGATTTGTATTCTAGTAAAAACAAAACAAAACATCCCTGATTTGTAGTGTTTGCCAATTTCCATTGTGTAAATACTCCCATCACGGCCTATTTCAGGTTGCCAATGTGATATCACTGAAGGTGGGGAATGGAAGAGATATGCATCGGTTAGCTTCAGGACATCACTGGTAGCTTGTCACATACTCTGGATAGGCCCCTGAGTGGACAATAGCATGGAAAAAAAAAAACATTGAGGGAGGAGCCAGAAAAACAATAAACATTAGCAAGAGGCCACAAAAAGCTCACATTCTGGAGCTGTTTAATATGGGAACAAATAAAGTTGTTTTCTTCAGTACAGTCATATCACAAGCATTTATAAACATGCTCTGAATAAAAAACAAAGTCAACATGCCCTTGTGATTTGAAAGGCTCAACTCCAGAACAGAATTCTGACACTGTAGATTCCAGGTTAGTTCTGTGCTGGGCTTCTGCTTCCTCTCTGTAAGATGGCGGTGCCTCACATTAAATGAGTCCCTACATGTGCAGTGTGTAGGAAGTGCCTGACACGATGTTATGGCAGTGTGTCCCCCCCATCAAGGTCCATATGTTGAAGTCCTGCACCCCAGTCCCTCAGAATGTAACCATTCTTAGAGATAAGATGTTTAAAGACATGATTAACTTAAAATGAGGCCATTAGGGTGGGTCCTAATTCAATTTGATGGGTGTCTTTAGAAGAGGAAGACATCAAGGGCCAGAGTGAACAGAAGGGTGACCACGGAAAGAGACAGTAAAGAGCAGCTGTCTGCAAGCCAAGGAGAGAGGCCACAGGAGACGCCATCCCTGCTTGCACCTTGATCTTGGACTTCCAGCTTCCAGAGCTGCTAGAAAACAAATTTCTGTTGTTTAAGGACCCTAGTCTGTGGTATTTTGTTTATGGCGGCCTTAGCAGATTACTAAACATAGCAAAAGCGAGGGCTTGATATTAATACTGGTCAATTGTGCTTTGTTTACTTCAAAAATGAAAAAAAGTGAAGAAAGCAAAAATGAGTAAAATAAAAAGAAAACAGTGGTTTAGGATGAGAATGGGGCTAAAATTTTAGTCATTTAGAATGACATATTTTCTGAGGATTTCTTATGAAAAATGTGATGTCGTTCTTACATTTTTGGATTAACTTAATTACCGTGTATCAGAGAAAAGAGTGTACCCTAGCAATAAAAACACCCTCTTAGAAGAAAGGGTATAGCATATTCTTGGTATTGATATTTCTGGTATATATCACGTGTGTATGTTGAAAAAGTTTGAAAGCAGGTGTGCTTTGTCATAACAACAGTGTGTATACACCAAAAGGTGGTTTCCTTGTGACGTTTAAAATTTTCAATCAAACCTGTGCATTTAACAAGGCTCGAAAGACCCTGTGGTTGGTTAAAATATCGCCTCTAACCCTGTCTTGCTTTGCAATGTGTATTTAGTGTGGATTTTTTTCACTTCTCTTTCCTTGTTTTAGTATTAAGTAAACTATCACAGACTGAAAAGACTTCTAATCTCTTAGGGGGTGAACTCCTGGGTTGAAGGTCTTTTCTTGAAAGACAAGATAAATATGTCTAGTAACTCATGGGAAGAAAATAAAGAAAATCAGTCTCTCTCTAGACTCTGGACAGGTCTTGCTGTGGTTCCCTTAAGCAGGTGCTGACACTGTCTATGATGAATAGAATTTCTCCACTGGCAGTGTTCTTCCCTCCAGGACATCCTCAAAGGAAAGCTGAAGTGTGAACTTTGAATGCAGACTGCAGAGAAACGTATACATGCAATCAAATCCAGCCATAACAATATGACATAACCCATGTATAATATATTGGAATCATAGCACTTTGGGTACTTTTTATGGTAGTCATTAAAAAGTGTCCATTAACTCTGACAAATGATGTGAACTTAGGGCGAGACATTTGTGGTACAACTTTGTTATCATTTAAAAATCACTTTCAAAACAGGAAGAGAAACATGTAGATGAAGAGCATTAGCTCCAGAGTTTTATAGGTGCTTTATAGATCTTAAGAAAAATATCTCATTAAAATATAAATAATGGAAACACATTGCTTTGGAGAAGCAAAGTATTCAGTTTAGCCAAGTTTATGACTTCTTGACCTTTAAGGTGCAAAAGAATCTCTTTGAGATCTTGTTAAAATGTAGATTGTGGTTCAGTATGTCTGGGGGGACCTAAGACTGCATTTCCATTAAGAAATAAAGACCACACTTTAAGTGGAGGGGGCGTAGAATGGTGAGCTTCTTAAGACCAGGAATTTCTTACTCATCTTTTTCTATCCAGTGTGTAGTCTGGTGAATATCGCTGATTATCTGGCCAATGAATGTTTGCAGAATGGATAGTAGATGTATGTAAAACCAAAATTCAAAGCTGAGACAAATGCATTTTGTTTTTGCTTTGTTCCCTGTGCCTCCTCTTTGAAGGCAAAAGGAAGTTTTCTATTAAAAATAAGGAAGCACTTTCTACCAGTAACAACTTTCAAACTGTGAATGGTCTGAGGTCGTAAATCTTCTGGCAGTGGCAGTGTTCGAGCATCAGCAGGGCAACCAGTTTTGGCTTTATAATATTGCGGATTCGCTTAACTGGCCAATAGGACTAGAGAGCATTTAAGGATTCTTCCAATCCTAAAATTGCATGGGAATAAAGCATGAAGCAGATGCAGGTTAGTGAGGTAAAGAGGACAACTAGTATAGGCTTTATAATCCTCAGGCAGTAGTTTAAATTCTGTCAAATTCTTTCTCTGAGCAAATTGCTTCTCTGAAAAAACAAAAACAAAAACGAAAACGAGATAACTATGCCAGTTTTACAGCATTTATGTGAAAATTAAGTGTACTTATTATTAGTATTTTTAAATGAAAGTGGCACATACTATAGTAGACACTCAATTGCTGTTTCTTCATTATAGCGGTGTGCTGGTAAATGTTCGTGTAACAACTGACTCCTTCCCTCCACAAACGCTGGTTGCAGTGCTTGCTGATTTCCACGGGGAAAATAAATATTCTCATCATGGTGCATTTCAAGCTAGCAATGGTTTAACAGCCTGTTTGCAAAATTCCTGAAAGTTTACCAGTTGACTCTTGTGAGCAGCTGAAATCAGTCAGCTACAGCACAGCACTGCTTCCAGGCTTCCCCTTCTTACCTTAGCTAAGACACTTTGTGGTACTAAAGCATAAAGGAGCATCCCTTTCACTTCCTCCTAGCCCATTCCACAAAACAGATTCAGCATATTACACCTCTGTCTTGCATATTGCATGAGGCAGAAAGCACAAGGAGGGAGAAGGACTTGGATTGGAGAGATGCTTACCTGGAGGCTGACCTAATACAGGAGAAATTGGCATAGGTGGTTTAGACAAAGATCCTAAAGCGAACTCAGAAGCTGAACAGATTTGTCCCTGAGCAAAAAATGGATTGAAAGATACTGTGAAACAGCAGGAAAATTGGAATTGAAACCAACCAAATAGTGGGCAGGTGTATTAAAACAGATGGCTTTTTTTGAGTGTGTGATCCTAAAATTTTCAGTGTTTAAAACTCTCATGTGTTTCTCAGATTAAAGTGCTGTATTCATGAATATAATTACTCAATAGTTCTTTGTTAAATGAATTTTGAATTTTAAAACCTTATTCTTTCAAATTAGCCATTAAATATATGAGCATTTCTATTTGAATTTAATTCCATTACCTGACATGCGTTAGTTCTTCATAATAATGACAAAAGTGTGATTAGATCATTAAGTTCAATGCATCAGAACAATTTTCAAATGATATGTTCTTCATGCATGGTATTAAGCTATGGCTTAATGCAAGACCAGCAATCAAATACACTTCAATCTTTGTTAAATGAGTGACATTCTCTGGCCAGGTTGATGTCAAGTTTTATGAATAATTTTATTCTTTCATTTATAAATTAAGACAGTAATGGTTATTGGGAGTATTGGGCAAGTTCATTGTTTAACACAGAAAATTTTTTTCTTTTGTAATGAAAAAACAGCACTAACTTGGCCTTAACATTTCGGTGCCAGTTTTTCTGATTAGTGATCTTATTTTTACAATGAAATAAGCACATAATTTTCAAGTCCCTTGAATTGATGTATCTGGAAGTTGATTGTTTTGCCCAATTTCTAACCATACACAAATGTTAATACAACTGTGAATTGTATTTCAATTTTCTCCACTTTGGGGTTATTTATGAATCAGAGCTTTTTGCTGTAAGCACTGAAATTAAATAGCTGAAAGAAATTAATGATTGAATGGAAGCGTTAACACTTTGGATGTTCACAATAGCCTTTTAAAAAACATGTACATAAGTTTGACTGAGTTTTTTCTTCCCCCAAATTCTATATGCTGATAAACAAGGTGACATTCACAAAAGGGACAGTCTCAAACTAAGCCCGATTCTCTATGGGCTGGGTCTTACTTTGTCTTTTTAATCTGGATGTTGCTTGAAGTTGAGTTAGTCATGATTTTTTATTGTGATATCTAATTAGGTACTTTTAATTGGGAGTTTATAAGAAAAACAAAAGGATTTAGTTGAGAAGAACTGAATTTATGTTTTGGGATGAACCACACAGAATTACAGAGGCGTTCTTAAGAGCTAAATCATGTATAAATACTTGAAGAAAATTATACATAATTTATGACATAATTGCCATGTGTATATTGTATTAACAAAAAAACTTCTCTTTTCATCCTATGAGTATCAATCCAGCTCCTAAAACTGGCTGGGACTCTGTTCTGTGGTGCTTTCCTTGTTTTGTCCTTTTAGTTATGTCTTCAGTTTGTACCTCTTTTGATATACCTCTAGATATGCCTAACTGTCAGGGAAGCACCAAATACTCTACTAGATTGTGTGGCTTTGTTTTGTTTTGTTTTGAATCTCATGGATTTTGCTGAAGGCAGTGGTGGTAGTCTCAACTCCAGTCTGATGATTTAGGAAAAGGTGAATGAATTTCTGAAACATCACCTACAGTGAAGTAGAGGCTAGGACTCTTCTCCTTAAATCTGAGTGGGCATTTGGAACAGTTCCAAGAGCAGAGTTCTGTGGTAATGATGCTATACAACTTCCAGAGGCAAGCTTGGCAAAGACCATACAGATTCAGCCACTTTGCCTTGGGACCCTCACTCCAAGAGAAAGCCAGGGCCTCCGGAGGTCTTGTGAATAGGACACGTAGCTTGAGAGGGAGTGACATGCAAGGATTCTCAGCTGCTCCAGACCTTAGCTGCTTGAGTCTTCCCTTCAGCAATGTGAGTGAAGAAGCCTTTGAGGCGAACCAAGCCTTGAACACCTCTTGACTGTAGCTGAATGAGAAACCGTGATTCAGAACTGCCTTGCTGAGCCCAGCTGACTTCCAGATAGAAGAACAAAATAAAGGACTGTTCTTGTTTTAAGAACTGATTTAGAGTGGTTTGTTATACTGCAATAGACAACCAGAATAGCCGGGGTCTTAAGTGAGATGACGGGTCCCATGTGTTATATTCCAGCATCCAAGTAAGAAGAATCATTTGGAAACTGATGTGCTGACATTGAGGTTACTTACAGGTTACTTACAGGCTCGCAGTCCCTGATCCTAGTGTTCCACACGATCTCATTATTTCAGGCCGCTTTATTGTATTTGCGGACCTGGCAGGCTGCCTCTCTCTGTGAACCTACCAAAAGCCCACTAATAGTTCAACTTGATAAAACAGGTCCATGGTTTCTAGCAAGTAAGAAGGGTTTGGGAAGGTGCTATATTGATGGTACTTTGGGCTGGAGGAGTTTTCTGGAATTGGATGCTGCCACTTGACCACTGTTTGGCATCAAGAAGATGTAAGTTTCAGGATGAGTGAAGTTTTCAGAGTTTGGACAAATAGTATCCCTGGTCTATGGTTCTCTTTTTTCTCTGGCTTCACACTGGTTTCTTCTTTGTATCAAAGCAAACACTATTTTCTGCCTTGTTTTCAATGATTAAAGTTCATCTGAAGATTTAGAAACTTTATAACAATTATAAAACTTAATAAACTTAATTTTTATCGCTATTATATTCCTGTTCCCTGTCACAGAAAACCGTAAAGACAAGTAGAGAATGTGAATCTTGTGTTCCTTTTGAAAGCAGAAACTTCCCAAGAATGATGGTGAATACACTCTGCAGGATGCCTCTGAAGCTGTGTTCAAAGGTCACAAACCTATCTCATTTTCAAGCTTCCTGAAGTATCTTGCAACCCGATGTTAGGACTGGGTGGTGAAGGGCTTTGTTTGTGGAACTCTTTTGTATCTCCTAGGTATTGGTAATTCTTGTAGGTTTATGACTGCTGTGTCAATACAAAAACATCATGCAAATCTTAGCTGAGATAGTTTTGAAAATGTAATTAATGACTATATAAATAGAATTGTAATTCTGTTGTGTGTTAGTCCTGCACCTTCTTATCATATCTTAATTGATCACACAAAAAAAGGCATATTTCATCACGTGTAGGATAGGCTTCTTGCATCTTGCCTTTCACTGTGTGGTTGAGGTGTTTGTAAATGCTCATATTATAACTGCTGCCATCACTTTTCAATTCAGATGCTGTGCTTTGCTTGGATATATAATAACCATAAGATTTAAGAATCATTTAATGATCTCTTCTATTTTTCTGTAATGAATATAAGACCAGAGTTTACATTACCCAAGACATCCTCTGCTTGAATGGGACTGGGGATTTGTTCTCAAAGGGATGCAGAGGAAAATATTAAAACTTGGCTCTGGATTTACAAAACTGGTGTTTCAGAAAAACAATAGCCATGTAAAGCAGAATATTATCTTGAGAATGGGTTTCCAAATTCATTTATTTCTACATTTGCCCTATTAGCAACTGGATTTGGAGACTTAGGTTGAGTTTTTCTTTTGCTATTTAGAAAAGCCACGATGACTTTTCTGGAGACAGGAAAGAAGGCATGATGCGAAACAAAGAAAAAGGCTTTTTCCCTCTTGCAGTGGGAGAGGAAGGAGAAGGAGGGACACAAGCTAAGAAAGCAGATGTGACCCCCACTTTCCCCCTGTGTCAACCTTGACATTAAGGATGCATTAAACAAAAACAAAACCCTTCTATCCTGGACTTAGGGACCCTGAAGGCCCTCACACTATTTATTTCTTCATTTATTTTTATGATTCTAATTGTTAACGTCTTCCACAGGTGCCTCATAAATGCTTTTTGATAATGATGAACTTATAATTAGGAATAGTATTTAAGCAGAAAGCTAATTAGAACCATTTCACAATGTGTAAACCATGATACGGTTATGAGATTTTTAGGGAGTTTTCCAGAATCAATAAAACAACGTTACTTCAGGTTCAATCTCTTCTCAATATTGGTTCCTTAACTTCTGCCTTATTTATCCTGTAATCTGCCACCCTATCCAAAAGAGACTTTATGTCAAAAAGTGGAGAGTCGCATCAACTTTCTAAGTGGTTATTACAAACCACTAGGCCACAGCAGGACATAGAATTAAACCCAGAATAAATGACGAGGCCTTCATGAAAGACAGTTATAGAGGGGGTTATGGGAGCTGATGGAGGGTCGAAGTGCCTGGGGACAAGCAATCATGGGAGGCCTCCTAACATCTAGAACCAAGGAGGCAGGGTGAGGATATGTGCTACTAAAACTCGATGAAATGGAGCCGTGGAGGAGGCCCCCCGAGGTAGCGCTGGTTGCAGAGATGCAGGTGCTCTTCAGGGACGCACAATCTTGAACTTTGTTCAGGCTCTGAATGACAGGAAACAGAGAAGATTAAGAGATCTCCCACCCTTTCTGTCTGGGAAATGACTTCTTTCAAGGAACTACCTTTCCCCCAGTGACCTAGAAAAGACTCAGATGCCACCTTTGTCTACTTATGTCAAGGCCAAATACAGACTCTCCAGTTCTCATTCTTGGCCTCATAAATGATTAGCCGAACTGCTTGTTTCCACTGACCAATGAGGACAAAATGCTTGTTAATCAAACTTTGGTTAAGCTTCTCTCCTGCCCTCAGATACCTGAAATTTGGCCCACCCTCAATCCGAGCCAGTACGTGGCCCTCCTGAGAACAGGCTGGCCTCAGAGATAAACAGTCTCTGATCTATGTCTGATTATGCTCCCCTTTCACCCCACTCCCACACACCCGGGTCTTTCTATACTTGTTTACTCCTCTCTAAAAAAGAAAAACCCTTTTTGCCTAACTCTGGAGACATGTACAGATCTTATCATCATCACAAATTCTCCATATTGCAATAGTCCCTTTACTGTGATCCTTTGCAGTAATCTTTTTGAATGAAACCTTTCCTTATGAAGTCTAGATTTTTTTTTTTTCTAATTTGATAAGATACAGCATCAAAACAGGAAGGAATTAGGGAAGAAATACCTGACCTCCCCCGTCTTATGCTCCGGTTTTCCTCAAGTGCCTTCCATTACCTGCTGCCAACAGAAGCCCATGAGCTCAGCCTTTCAGGCAACATCCAGGCAGAGAAGCCCTGAGAAAGGTGGGGGTGGTGAGGGCTGGGGGTGGCACAGAGAGAGGGAAGAAAAGGCTGCTAACTTAGGTATTTTTATTTTTACTTATTTATACGAGGGTGGTGCATTTGTTCTGCTCTATTTGTTTTTACTGTCTTGGATTATTTCTTCTAGTTCATACTCTCTATTTCTACACCTCAATTTTGTCATGAAATGTCTTTCATAATTTTAATATTCAGAAACTGCAGTTATTAAGAGTTCAATGTATATTATTTCTGAAGTATGTATATGTATATTGCACATATACACATATATACACACTTTTAAATAATTTCTTAACAAAAACTGTTTCATAGAGTATATCTAGCTTGGTAACCATGTTTTTTTATGTTTAACAATATGTCTTGGATGTCTTTTCCTGTCAACGTATTTAATTGCACTTTATTGGTAACAATTCAACAGAGATGCAGTCATCATGGTAAGAGATCACGTTCTATGAATTTAGTGATTCCAACCTGAAATGTTCAAAAAAGGGCATGGTTAGAAGATGTGTTGTTTAAGTTTATGCTATAAATTTTAGAATGCAAAATTTAGAATTATAAGAAAATAATCATTTGCATTTTACTGAATACTCCAGGTAAGACTTGCATTTGTAGTCATCATCAGGGAAGCATAGTTACAATCTGAGAGAGACATTGGAAGCGAGTATTCGAGGGTGGCAAGGTTGATGTGCAGCATTTTGAGTAGTGATATAACCAGCATTAAAATTAATGGTACTGCAGCAGGAAGATCTACACTGTTTGAGTACAAAAAGTTTTGAAGAGCCATGTCATTGTAATAACAGGGTTGCTACATTTTTTGTTATTGTTTGTTTCATGGCAAATACAAGATTAGCAAGGAACAATGAAATTGACAATAAAAAATTCATGAAGAAACGCCTGTACATATTCACCAATTAGACAATGTACAAATATAGAATGGAAGAGAAATTGATGATATGGAGGAGAAAAAACATTATGATAAAAAGAAAGATGAAAGGAAAATAGAGAGGAAATAAAACTTGGAATAAGTCCTTTCTACCATGTATGGATGAATTCTTACTCTATGAGAAAAGTGTTTAAACTCAAGTCTTATATGTGAAATTTAGGTACTAATAAATAATTTTTTACATTAAAAAATTTAAATAGTTCTCAATTTTTCACCACTATAAACCATGTTGCAAAAAGTCCACATTTTTTCATATATTTGTATGAGTTTTTTTAATTGGATAAATCCTTAGAAGTGAAGTTGTTAAAGAATATGTATATTAAACATTTAATAGATATTGCAATTTTTCCTTCCAAAAAATTAGCAAATTTTTATACTCCCACTGGCAGCGTATGACAGAACTTGTTTTCCCCTATTCTTGCCAACACCGGGAATTATTAATCTTTAATCACTGCCAATTTGATAGTTGAAAAATGATATCTTATTTTTATTTGAATTTAATTATTTGTGAGTTTGATTAGGTTTTCAAATGATTAATGGCCCCGTCTGTTTGTCCTCTGCGAAATGACTCTTTATATCCCTTGTCCACTCAAAAATAGATCAGACATCCTTTCCCTATTGACTTATAAGAAGGTTTCATAATATCAAGAAAATTAGCTGTTGTCAGATGTATTGTAAATATTTTTCTCAGTCTTTCTTTTCCACTTTTAAAAGTTTACTTATTTTGATACAGAATTAATTTTCATTTACTTATATAAATTATATGTGTAATTTATATTAATTATATATATAACTTTTAGCTTATATTCTTTGCATTGGACTTAGAATTTTACCATGCCAAAATTTTGAAAATATTCAGATTTTTTTTTTGTTATCTGAATGTTTACCTTTAAGTGTCTGTTCCATCTGGATTTTATTTCAGTGTTAGAAAGTAAGGTAAAAATTCAGATTTATTCATTTATTTTTTAAATGGCTAGTGAACTCTGCTAATATTGCAAATAATAAATGTATTTCTCATATTAATTTGCAATATTGTTTTATCATATGTTATATCCACACGGAGTTGTTTCTAGTCGTCTTTCTATTTTTCTACTATCACTATTTCTCTGCATCATCACCATACCATTTTAATTATTATTTAGAATTGTGGTATTCACTTTGTTCCTGAGAATTTTTCTGATTATTTGCAAACATATCCTTCCAAATAAACTTTGGAATAGTTTTATTAAATTCTAAAAAAAAAAAAAAAATCTTTTTGAAATTTGATTATAATCATGCTTAATTCTAATATTAGTTAATGGAAAATTTATGTCTTTAAATATTGAGTATTCCCATTCATAAATAAATTATAACTTCTATATGTTACTCAGTAGAATTCTATTACATGTTTCATAAGGCTCCTTTAGCTTCCATATTACATTAGCCTGGGACTCTATTTACACAGAATATTCAGACATGGCAGCAAGATTAAATTGGACTTGAAGATTTTTCTTATGCCAATTCGTAATACTCTCCTTGTACAAGGCGGTTCTAAGATGGTTTAGAAATGCTGACAATCTTTATGGGTCCACTCTACGGTTTGACATATATTTTGATTTGCATATGAGTGGTCCCTAAGTACACTGCACACCAAATCAAGCAGAACTTCTGGCATGGATTCAATCAAACTATTAACCAGATGTATATCCAGAAACACAAATTTCTCCCTATCATTTCTATCCATAGAGGGAAGGTCTGAGATGGTATCTTTAAGGGAGAAATGGTTCACTTGGCAGCTAGTGCATCCTATCAATTTGACAAAAGTGTTTGCTCTTCTTAACATGGACTGGAAAGTGGAGAGAAGGTGAATGAATACACAAGGAAGAGGAGAGAGGTGGGCATTTCACCACTGACTCCAGACAGTCCTCCTTGAAATGTGAATTTGTAATTCTGTTTAACTGTTGTGAATTACAAGAGCATCGTACACATGTATATTAAAATGTAAGAGTGAATTTTCATTCCAAATTCAATTACATTTTGGATTATCCACTGTCTGTAAATATTTCTACAACTTTACTCCACTTCCAGCTCCCTTCATTCCCAATGCCCTACCTATAATTCTATTTCATACACAAACAGATTAAAACATGTGCTCTTTCTTAGGGAAAAAAAAAAGTTGGCTTAAGAAAAGGTGAGTGGATAATTTTTCCTTTCAAGCTGCTCTGAAATTTCTACTGGATCACTCTTGTACATTTGTGCCAACCATTTACCAGTATATCGAAATTACAAAATCCAGTGACATTAAAAAAGGAAATTAATTTGAAAATTCATTATAAATTAGATATATTTTGTTCTGTCTTCTTTTAGTGTGTGATGATGTAACAGTTTATCTGCTCTTGCTAGGTTGTTAAGTTGCAAGCCAAATATCTTGTAATGGGAGGGGAAAAAATCTCATACAAAATATGACAGATCACTTGAAGGGGTTTTCATATTTTCCTGAACCACAATTTTAATTTCATGCCAATATCTTTTTTTTGCCAAAATACACTCTGATTTATGGCAGTAAATTTGAATAACTTATGTTATAATTTTTGGAACAGAGGAAATTCACAAAAAAATACAGTTTACAAATTAAGAATGACTTGGAATCCACAGTATTAAAAAAGTCAGAAAGCTTACAAATGCTATTTTTCATATCACTTGGATATAATTGGTTCTGGAAAGGTTAGCTCCTACATATTTTATCCTCATGATATAATACATGGCTCACCGGCTTGTACATAATTTAATAGTTCTCAAATAAGAAAAATGTTTTAAAAATAAAAAAGAAGAAAAGGACAATTTTTAAAATTTTGTATGTCATTAATATCAGAGAATCTAGACAAGTATCCAGAAGTTTGGCTATGTTTTCCAGAGGTTTTCAGTCTTATAAAAATGGGTACCGTGTTAGAGAATTTTGTTCTACATACAAGATTGGGCCAGGGACAGAAAAGGAATATTATAAGTGTGTCCCATTACATAAGTGTGTGCATTACATAAGCAGACATTTAACTGGGTTTATAGATTCTCTTTTTAAAATAAAATGATCCTAGGAAGGGTTAGCCCTTTTAGTCATTTACGTCTTAAAATAGTTACTCTTAAAAAGACTCTTTTCCTCCAAAATACCTTATTGAGTGCAATTACCCTGAGCACAAAGGCAATTGGTTGAGTGGAGGGTCTTGCCAAGAATTAAGAGTCACTTGAAGGTTCTTAGAGCAGAGGCAGATATATGAGTTACAAAATTTTGACTTTAGTATGGCCAGATAGAAATATAAAGTTTCTGAATATTTGGAGAAACAGTACAGAATTTCATAATGAAATGGGAAAAATTTTTTGCTCAGGATCCTACTTTTTCTGAAAAACTGTATTTTATGTCAATTTTAAGACAGACCAAACATCTGAATAGGTGGATGAGTGTTGGAGTTTCCATTGATGTTTTTGGCTTTTTGGAGTTTCCTCTTGTTCAGAAATCACTATGAAGAAAACACTATGGAAATAAAGCAAATAAATAAAATATATGATTGCTATTCTGCGGGAACTCTCATTATGCTGATAAGCTGAACTTGAGAGGTTTGCAGAAAGGGTTAACAAATTCGACAATTTTTGATTTCACTCCTTTTGTGTGTAGACACTGTCTTAGACTCTGGGGATACACTGGCAAATAAAACAGATACAAATTCCTACTCTTGTGGACCTCACAGTCTAGTGAGGAAAACAGACTATAAATGTAATAAGTAAATACACAGTGTGTAAGAAATTATTATTTCTGTAAAGTATGCCATTTTTATATAGTGTACTAGAAAGTTCTATCATATGTTAGGAATTGTTAAGTGTGATTAGAAAGAGCAGAGTAAGGGTAATAAACACATGTGATAAAGGTGGGGTTGCATTATCAAAGAGGAGAGATGAAAGTTTCACTGAGAAGGTGTCATTTAAGTTAAGACTTGAAGGAGGTGGAGGAATTGGTTATGCCGATTTGGGGTGGAAATATGATTCCAAGTAACGGGAACAGGCAATGAGAATGCTCTGTGGTAGAAGCATGCTTTAATATTTTGGGAATAACAAATTGGCTGATGGAGTGGAGTGGGGTGAGTGGAGGAAGTATTAAAGAGATGTGGTCGAGAGGTAACAGGGGGCTAGACTGGATCGGACCTTGCTGTACTTCATGAAAGAGAATTTGGCATTTACGCTGAATGAAATGGGAGATCTTTGTATGGTTTTAAGCAGAAGAGTCACATGATATGTTTTAACAGGATCCCTCTGGCTGCTGCTTGAACAGATTGTGAGAAGACAATGACTGAAGTGGAAAAACATGTCGTTGGGGGCCATCGCAATAATACTAATTAGAGATTATGGTACCCAAGTATTGAAGCAATGAAGGTAAAGAGATGTGGTCACATTTGGGTATATTTTGAAGGTGACGCCAACAGAATTTCATTTTGTATTGGATATAAGGTGGGAGAGGACTTGTGAAGTCAAGAGTGATTTTAAAGTACCTGCAGGGATAGAGTTGTCATGAACTGAAAGGAGAGGAGAAAGGGAGCAGGTTTAGAAGTCAATGTCAATATCAAGTTAGTTATTTTTTTGAATCACGAATATGAGAGGTCATTTGGAAGCCATCTCATGATAACTAAAATTAAGGGAACTCTTGCCACATTTAGACAAGCACACACATCTTTGTTTAGGATAATATACTATAGTGCACTTCCTTTTGATATGTCATTATGGTACAAGATCTATACAATGTGGTATTTTCTGATTGACACCTAAGAGTGACAGTTAGGTCTGTGTGGTAGGTTTAAGACATGTTTATACTTCTTGGCTTTATTTATCCCAAGAAAGTACTAAACTATATTGAGTTGAAGGCTATTAACCTGGTGCTAATAATTCAGGAACTAAAATTTAAGTGTCATTATTTCAATACTATTAATTTATAATGTTCTATGAGGTCATAGTAATCTTTTGATCTCTATAATATCTGACAGATTTTTTGAAATCGACTTTTATTCTTATTTCTAATACCTCAGAACCCTGCTTTTCTGCCCAGTTTCTATCATTCTTCTTACTCTAATGTCTTCTGTCATCTTCCATCTCTTATGCCACCACTTCTGATTTTCTGTTCTTACCTTTGGGGAGATTATATATGCAGCTTTGGTTTTAAGCCATTTCTAATCATTTGGAAAAGATAGGTTAAATTAAATAGGAAACATTATATCTAACATATAAAATAAATAGCACGTTATTTGGATTATAAATGCTTATTATTATTTTTGCATGATTAAATTCCATTCTAAAATCAGGGAAACAAATGTTTGAACCATACAGTTAGATAAATTTCTAATTGTAAAAATATCACATTCCAAAGGCTACTTAAGATGCTGCTGGCTGAAGCAAAGAGGCTCGGCTATGAAGAGAATGCAAGAAGAGGGTATATTAGTTTGCTAGGGCTGCCATAGAAGATACCACAGGCTGTGTGACTTAAACAATAGAATTCATTTTCTAATGATTCTGGAAGGCTAGAAGTCGAGATCAAGATGTCAGCAGAGTTGGTTTCTTCTCAGACTTCTCTCCTTAACCATTTTATTCCTGCATTTCCACATAGATTTCCTCCTGTGTGTCTGTGTCTTAATCTCTTTTTATAAGGGCACCACCCATATGGCCTCATTTTCCCTTAATTACCTCTTTAAAGGCTCTGTCTCCAAAAACAGTCATATTCTGAGGTACTAAGGGTTAGAATTTCAACATATACATTTTGAGAGTGACACAATTCAGCCCACTGAAGGGGGAATGGGCTTAAAACATCTTACATGCAGTGAAAAGGAGCCCTCTGCAATGAAAGCCCAAGGCTCCAAGGAGAAGCACAGGTGTTAGGATTGTCAGGACATTTTGCCCTTACCTCTCAAACCTTCTTACACCGAGATTTGGGAACCAGCAAATCAGGCCATTTCAGTCCATTCTTGAGGGACTTTTGCTGTGTTTAGGGATCAGAAAGCATGAAAAAAATGTTAATAAGCGAAACTGAGGGATTGATGACTCTTCGTTAGTGACAATAACAAAAACTTATAATCACTGAAAAACTTGTTTCCTGTTGGCAGTTTGACATTGTATACATAATAGCTCCTTCACCTTTATCCATGTACACTCTGTCATCGTTTCTATTTTCCCCGTGAGTCAAGTAATTTTAGAATTTTAGGATATAATGACACAATTAAAAAAATAACTATTTTCTAAAACAAAAAACTGATAAGGAGAATGATATTTTTACATTTGCATACCTTTCTCTAATGTCAAATTTAGTAAAATACTGCTGAATTCTCATATCTGTTTCTCCTTCATCTGTTGTAATACGTTGTCTTAGTTGAAGTATATGAAGAAAATCTAGCCTCACCTAGGTTTGTGGTGCGAACAGGTAAGTATGGTTAGTCTACCTTGATACTACACCAAAACTCAACAGATGGTCATTACTTAAAGGTTAGTTACATTGTGGAAACTAAAACTGTATAAATGAACTTCCTGAGAAATAACATCAAAATCAATTGGTCTGTTTTGCATTTTGAATGGATCTTTCATGCATTTTTAATGTAAAAGTTGTCTTCCATGAAAAGAAATACTGACTAGTTGAGTGTTTTTTCTCGAGATAACTATCATACTTGGGTATGGAACAGAAGTGTTTCTCGTTTGCTGCAGAGAATATTAAAAAAAGACATGTAATCAAAGGTCGAGATTTATAAAGTAAATAGTTTATACTGCTTCACCAAGGGCATTTAAATGAAACTGATAATTTCCTTTTATTGCAAGTGCATTGGTGAAGGATTTCATGTCTACTAGTATAGTTGTGTCTCACTGGCTGATTCAAGCTAAGGTGACAGCAGTTTTACCCCAAATTGTTTTGGGCCCATCAGTGCAAATGTCAATACAATGGAAAAAGGAAATTATATCTTAATATCAATATGAAATGGTTTTGACCTCCTGGGTCCCCTGAAAGAATCCACTGAAAGATGTCCATGGGCCAAACTGGTTTATTTAATGTTGATTTAAGGAAATGTTTCAGTTGTTCGAACTTGTATTACATCATCGAATCCTCCAAATAAACCATGAATCTTCTCTGATAATTTTATAGATGAGGAATCTGAGGCACAGAGATGTTGAGTCTCTTGTTCAAGGTTGCACAATCAGTAACTTGTGCGGAAAGCTCCACAGCCAGCCTTCCTTCCGAAGTCAGTGATTTAAGGAGGAAGAACCTCTAACACTCCAGATCTGGGCTGAGTGTTTCGATTTCAAGAACTGTCCACTGCCAAGAAAAAAGACACTTTAAGCCTTAACAAGACAGTAATTTTGGTTAGAAATCCTGAATACAATTTAAAAGCTACCTGTGAGTATACCTTTCTCATTTGTTTGAAAAAAAGGTATCATTCTAAACAATTTTTATGAAGATGAACATATTATTATAATTAAACATAGTTAAATATTAGATAATGGGGGATACGCAATAGGCAGATGAGGACAGTTAAGTAGTTAAAACTACATGTGCTAGAGCCAGACAGGCACGTAGGTTTTAAATTGTATTCATGGTTTCTAACCAACATTACGAAGTTTTGCTTTTTTAAAACAGTTAGCCACGCTCTTCGTATTAATATATTTAGAGAGAACATGTTTTGAACTATTTGCTTTATGGTAAAACTACTTTTTGAATGTATCTATAAACAGATTCACACGAATCCATGAAGAAAACTTAAAATTGATTCCATATGATCATTTAGAATTCCTTATTTCACATAGAATGCAACCTTTTCATGAGGATGTGAAATAAGAATAAAGAAAGTAAGAATACTGGTAGAAAGAGCCTGTACAGAGCATCCTTTCAACAGTGAGTCAGATAGACCTCTTAGCTGTCATGGTGACAACTTCGACACAGTCTCTTGTTATGCATTTCTGTCTTTTTAAGGCTTAAAGTGTCTTTTTTCTTGGCAGTGGACAGTTTTTGAAATCAAGCACTCAGCCCAGATCTGGAGCATTAGAGATCCTTCCTCCTTAAATCACTGACTTTGGGAAGAAGGCCAGCTGTGGAGGTTTCTTGCTTCCTTCCTCTGAGGGGCTTCAGCAAGGTGTAGGCTGATCCACCAGCCTGCATCATCAACGTGCTGTTGTGAATGAGTGAGCTCAGAAGACTGAATGAGAGGGGTTTCTGGGGAATAATAACTGCAAATCCTTATGAGTTGACTCAGCTTTTAGCTTCCTTAAGGAAGCATCTTGACTGCCATGGAGGAGTCCTGTGCTGAAAGAGATCTTCTCTTTGAGGACGCAGGTTATCCCTTTAAGTCAGTCACTAAGTCCCGCTGCCTGGCAGCTCTGAGTTTCCCAGCTCACGGTGAGGAACCGCCCCCGGAGCTGCTTTCCTACAGGTGCAGGAGGTTCAGCTGCTGCCTTATGCTGTGTGGGCAGAACAGAAGCAGATGAGGGGCAAGGTTTTCAAGGGCTTTCTGAAGGCTCCTCCAGTGTATTCTGTTCACCACGCTCTGCTCTCCAAATATCTGAATGCTGCTCTTGTGGCCTTGACTGCCCTGGACACCTGAAGTCTTTTCCTTGCTGTGCCCACCAGTAGCCCTCAACTCCTTAGTTCTTGGCTGCATCACCCATTCTGCCGATTTGGATTATGATGCTGATGTGTGCCCAGCTTTTGTCCTGTCCTTTTCTTTCACTTGTCCATTCTGTCTTGCTGCTAACCAGATACTGATGTGACACTTAGCAAAATACAATATGGCAGCATTTCCTTTTCAACAGCTTGAGGGTATAATGCCAGTGATTCTCATGTTAGTAACATTGCTTTTGGTAGGAAGAGAAAAACACTTTACCCTTTTCAATTCTCCTAAGATCAGCATTTGTCATGATGTGTCTGTCTTCAATCCAGTACACACGCATACACATACTACTTGTTCTGTCATTAGATAATTGCAACTCGTCACAGCCGATAGGATTCTAACTTGTGACCCAGTGTAATTCCTTATATCTCCCTTTTGACTATTAGAAGATAAAAATAAAATAAAATAAATAAAACAAGAAAAGGAAAGAATCTGTGATCAAAAAGATTTTTATTAACATCAGCATTCTAAATAAGTGAAATAACTTCATATGGTAACATGACATCTTATCTTTGTTAAATCAAGAATTTTTTCAGTCTTTTTTTCTCTATGATACAAATTCATTTTTGAATTTTATGAGATGTCGAACTTCCTCAAGTGGTATGAGAAACAGCTAGAAGGTTTTAAGTAAAAGGTTTCAGGCCATGATTGACATAGCATGGTAAGGGCATGGCTTTCTTGAAAAGCTGTAAATTTGTCTTGAATTATAGTTTACAGATGATTCTTGGGAAGGCTCTGACTAGATAATTTGTGAACATCAGCCTATATATCAACTGCAGGAACTTGCAAATGGCTTTAGTATTCGATGCAGAAGCATCTTTTTTTTGTGAATTGGGCGCCTTTCTTGAGCCCAGGAGAGGGTGTGTATGTCACTGTGACAATAAATTATGGCTGCTAGTGGAAACGAAGATGGTGGATTATGCTGATAAAAAGTGCAACCATCACTCAAACTAGCTTTGATAGAACCTTCTAATCATGATTCCACTTCCTGGTCCTGGTGGATTAAGTTAAAAAAAAAAAAAGTGCTTGAAGTTTCATTGAGGAGCTAGCTACATCTTTATAAATAAACCTTGACGATGAAGGTGCTTGAAAACATATGCTCTTCAAATTTCACGAATGTAAATCATGAGTGAAATTCTCTGTGTGAAATGCAGTGTCTTACTAACCGCTAGTTTTCTTTTTGTTAATAAAAACTTATTTCTTTTTATTCTCTTGTTAAATTCAGGCATTTCTTGCCTCACCGGGACTTGAAATAAGACTAGATTTCAAATAAAAGAATGAGAGAAAAGGTAACTTTATTAATAATTTTAATCCATAAATATTTGTAGAAACTTAATATTTTAACAATTTATGTGAAAATCTAGACAAAGTTCTCTGCTCCCCTACCTCCTCTCAGGTACCTGATTTTATTGGTTATTTTTGTCAATCCTTTGAAGTTTGGGTGACACTTTTAAAGATATTTTCTATTTTCCTATTTCCACTATTGTTCAACTTTAAATTAATCAAGTTATAGGTGAAAATATTTCTTTGTGATTTTTTTCATAAATGCTTTTTTTTTCCTGGAATCATATCTTGTGACCTTTATAATAAGCAAAAGAGAGATATGTTATTAAAAAACTCCACAAGCATAATATTAGCTGAACTCCCCTTCCTGCTCTCAAGAGGAATGTAATACTACATTTGTTCCTCACAATGTCTACACCCCCTTATGATACATTAACATGCAAGGTATATACAAATAATATATATTTTTTTCTAAATGAAAGGACAAATTACTACACATTTTATTTAGATACTTAAAAAATTAAAATACAAGAAGTAATTAACAAATTAAGTTGAAGTTCCACTATTAAATAATGAAAGATCAGAAAATATGATAAAACTATAAATATATTAGAAAAAGTAATTTTTATATTGCTGATTACTTGAGCAAGTTTAAAATAAAGTCATAAAGGAAAGAAAAAGAGAAAAAATAGTCTATGGTAAAATCAAACTGTTAGAAATGTACTTAGTAATTTTTATTTTTCTTTTGGATTTTTATAGTAAGAAAATAAATATGGTTTACATTTATTTGTTCTCTTTGTTCTCATTATGCTTGATATAAAATGAGTCTAGAAAATAAACTAGAAATATTTAAAATGAAACTTTAAATATATCAGTGAACATCATTTATGAGGTTAGTATAGCTCCGTTATCAATTTTATCTGAGCATTTATTAAAGAATATCTTTTGTTTTAATTTGCCAGAGACAAAGCAGTTTAGAGACATTTACAATGATGAAGAAGGAGCTTCAATTAACCTTCATTGCTGAGATATTTTATGTGCATGAATTACAATATAACAGGGTAATTACCTAATACCTTTTGAGAAGGAATTCTAATAAAGAAAGAAATTGATTTATACATAATGAAATTCAAGCTGTTCGTTTCGTTTCTCATCAAATTTTTATTATTAAGATGGTTGTAAACTCTGATTTTGAGACCAATAAAAAAGTTTCTAACTTACATGTAATGTTGAAAAAACTCCATTATTATAATTTATTTTAAAGTAAATTAATAGCCAAGCTACAGTTGTAAAAATGATGCACTCTTAAAAGTCATTATGTGCAACGTGGTACTAAACTCCATTTTATTTTCTAGAGAAATTAGACATAACGGTTTGATGTTTACTCATCTAAGTCAAATTCTAACTATTAATTAATAAGAAGATATTTTCTTGACATTTCCATTAAATAAATGTGAATTTTTAATCTGCCATTTAAAATGATAATCATGAGCTACTTTTAGTTTAACAGGAAATGTTTCTTTCTTTCTGAAAATAACTGATGAGGAAAATAAATTGAATGTTTTTAAGATTACCTAAAAGTTTGAAAACCTGAAATGTTGTTTTGAACTTATGAAAAACATAACTTATCAACAATAGTTAAAATTACTCTCGCTTTCTTTCCTTTTATTCTTAAGCTCAGTGAAGACCAATTAAAGTCAGTAGTGTTGGTTGTGTTTGCATCATGGCCTCTTCTTGTCTTCTTGTAGCCAATGTGAAATGAATGCTACTTTACGTCAGGGTAGTGAAAGAAAAAGAGGTTGGCACACTCTTGCTCTCTCCAGATAGATTTGTTTCTACCTCTGCCCACAAGCTTCAAGAAAAGTGTGAAGAGAAAGGATATTGTTTATACCAGATAATTCAGAGCAGGCAGGGGAAGCTGAAAATAGCAGCTGAAAAAAAATTCGTGACAGGTTTTCCTTAATGGAAGATATTTAAAAATAAAATTTCCTCATCAGATTTTTATCCTACACCTTTTAATTAAAGTAGAACTTTTCTGTGTTTAATGCTAACAATGTGTAGTGTGCACACATGTGTGCACACACACATATAGTCTGCATCTAAAATACATAAAAACTAAGGATATAACAATTTATTTTAATAACTGTAATGATGATAATGTATTGTTTTTCAACTAGACTTCTGTTTTCCAAGGGCTATCATGCACCATATATAGTTAACATATATAATGACAATTATAATAACTGAAAAACTCAATAAGATTTTTTTTCTTTTTTCAGTCTTCATTTGGCAATTTGGCACTGATGAGTAGAACCTTAATGGGAGATTCTAAAAATAATGCTTAGAGTAAAATTGTGTGGGGTTAATATTTTTTATTTCCGCACGGTCTCTTCAAATTTGCACTACAATTAAGAATTTGCATGGACTGGAAGGAAGCAAAAGAACAAAATGTAGTAATGTGATGATCAGTAGCAAACCAGTTGGGTGTTGGTAGGGCTGCTGAAGACCTTGTGAGGAAGGCATCTACAAAGGCGTGGGAGGTAGATTTCTCCTTCTCCACACCACTGGGAAGACAATCGGGCTATGCTCATCAGACATCTCCTTTTTACTAAATCCACCTATGTTTTTAGGTCTGAACTTTCTTATGTTTACAGCAGCATTTAACAGTGTTGATGCACATGGGCTCCCCCACCTCTCTCTAAGCTCCCTTCTCTGCCTCTGTCTCTTAGATATCAAGATTCTCTTTTACTTCTTTCCTCCCTGAGCACTCTCTTTCAGTCAACTTTGTTAATTTCTCTTCCATTTTACATCTCTTGAATGCTGGAAGTCGTCCAATATCTTTTCTGAGCGTTCTTTAATTCTCCAGCTTCAATGAGCATCTATAAGCAAACAACTCCGAATTCTAACTCTTCAGTCCAGACTTCTTTTTTGGAGTCCTCATGTTCAAGGATTAATTGTACATCTTTATTTGGATACATTCTTAGCTGTATCATTCTTGATACTTCCTCCCCCGCCCCGCCCCACATTACTGGTCACCCGGCTAGGCCACGATACTCAGATATTTGGTCAAGCAACAGTCTAGATATTGTTATGAAAGTATATTTTAGAAAAGATTAACACTTAAATTAATAGACTTCGAGTAGAGCATATTATCCTCCATAATATGGGTGGGCCTCATCCAGTCAGTTGAAGGCCTTTAGAGAAAAGACTGGGATTCTCTGAGGAAGAGGGAATTCTGCCTCTAGATTGTCTTCAGACTCAAACTGTGACATCAACTCTTCCTTGGGTCTCCAGCCTGTTGGTCTGCCCTGTAGGTATTATGCTTGCCAGGCTCTATGACCTCATAAGCTAATTTCTTAAAATCAATATATGTGTTTCTACATATCTACCTATCATCCATATGTCTACTTTTCTCTATCTGTCTCCATCCATCTATCTGTACTCTATTGGTTCTGTTTCTCTGAAGAATCTTAATTAATATATCTCTCTGTATACTCAATGCAAGAGGCAGGGAGCATGTCTACCTTGCTCATTATTACTCCACCAGAGGCTAGCACAATAACTGGAACAGAGTAAATCTATTTTAAATAAAGACTGGCGTGTTACCTCATGTAGAAATGTAGTAAAATAGAAAACATATGAGAGAGAAAAATGGGTCTGCACCTAATCTCAGGGTGACTTAAAACAGTGCTCTGCTGAGACCAATGGAGATTCCTGAATGAGCTGCAGATTCCTGGTGAGACAGGAACTCTACCAAGGCCCCTTTCTGGGACATAGTATGAGGCCATGGCAGTGAGAAAGCATGAATGAAAATCTTTCTGCCTTTCAAAATATCATAAATGAGAGAAATAGACCCACAAGATGAGGGTTTTGATCGCTACATACACCAATCCTTAATGGAGTATTTTGTTGTTGAAGTTATTGTTAACAAAAATGATCAATCTAACACTATGGTAAGAACACTAGTTTTGTAGGTCGCTTATTCTCAGGAGCACTAGTAAGGCATGGCCAACAATGGGAATATTCCATGAGACTAATCACCTGGGGGAATTGGTATAAAATATCCCGACATGAATATTGAATTAACCTTTCACTTCATGTTGGGAATTACAGTGACCACATGGTCTCTAAAAATGTACTCTCAATTTATAAACATTTTTCTGTTTATTTTTATTTTTATTTTTATTTTTCAGTGTCCATTTAAATTTGGCCTGGGAAAATACCCTGAACCACTAATTTCCACTTAAGAATTTAGTAAGGAAATTCTCATGTTCTCTGGGGCTTCACACTGTTGACATTATTCTTTCACATTCTTTGATAATTTGATTTATTCACCTAATTCATTTAATACACATGAACATAGCATTTATTATGTACAAGGCATTGTTTTAACTATTTTACTAATAATTCATCAATAATATTTATTACTTAACAACATCATGAGATGAACACTATTATTACTCACATATTACAAAAGAGGAAACTGAGGCATGCAAAAGAGGTAAGTTGTCCAGGTTTATGCAATAGTGAGTGGGAGAAGCAGGATTTATCCCATGGTGGGAAGTCAGGGTCCATGCTCTAAGTGACTCTCTATTCTGCCTGTTCGTTGTTCCATCTCGCTCTGAGCCTCCTTTTTATCTAGATTACATCACTTCATCCTTTTTGACTTTCTCCAGGCTGAATTTCATAACCCTTTGTTCCATGCTCAAGACTCTCACGCTAAGTTATCTCACTTCTAGGTTCCCCATTTAGAACTTGTCTTGGTTTTCTTACTGATTCCCTGGTCACCCTAGTAGCTGGCCACTCTCCTAGACAGGGAGTATAGCCACCCTGAAAACACTCAGCCATACCGAAGTAATTTTTAAGAATTATAGAGGAAAAATAAACAGAATTTACTTTTCATATCTTGAGTCAATTCATAAAATGAGATTAATTTAGAAGTGTAAGTGCTTGACAAATCAGGCCGAGTTAGTCACTTTAAGGTTCAAAGAAGAGCAACACAACCTGGATATCTTAGTAATTGGATATTTAATGTGATAAAGACAGAAAAGATATCTTGGCAACCTCATGTCTAGCCTTTGGAAAACCAAAATGTGATTCACTGCTGTTTAGGGCCTGGCAGTTGCTCTGACCACTACCAGAGGCTGTGAAGCCGCAGTGACCACCCGGTGTCCTGCCAGGCTGGACCCTCCATCACATCCATCCCTTTTCCCTGCACCACCAGCCAGCCCTCCACCAACTTCTGCATCCTTTTCAGTCTCTCTGCCTCCTGCTTTCTGTTTCCTGATGAATTCCACTTCCCCAGGCTTCAAACCAAATGTTAAACTTGCTTCTATTAGTGGAATGGGGCTCTGAGTCATTCCTTTTTTTCTACTTCTCTCAATATTCTAAATTTTATCAGGGGAGCATACATTGTAATGTATTATCATTTAAAAAACCATTGGAACATGCCAGAAATTATTCATTCTAATATATATCTTTTTTTTTTTTTGCATCAGACTCTGTCTACATGACAGTTCCCAAATATTTCAAAAATGAATTATAGATTATAGATTTTGTTGTTATGTCTTCAACACTTGTAACTGAGAAAACAGGAATTTGGCCAGCTCCACGCAGTCAAAACTTGTTTATCTCTTTTATCCTGGACATTAACTGTTTTTTCCTCTATGGTCCTGTGCCTCTCAGAAGGCAGGCTAGAGGGAGAACTGACTGAGGCAAAACCCTCAGTGACAGTGACAGTGCTCGGGCAGATGGCCAGGAGATTTGCACCCCCGGAGCTATGGAGAACTGAGGCCACTCTGAAGAATTCCGTGTTAGTGTCAGCCTCTCTCGCTGCTTTCAGAGATCCACAATTTCCTTAGATGTTACAGCAAGGGAGTGCTGTAGGCAATACACTTTAAAAAAAAAATGAATTATCAAAGATATGGCCCACAGAAATGTTTTCTTGCTCTTGACATTTTCTTTTTAAAATCAACATTGGGATGCATTATATATTGAATAGTATGCTTGCTCTGTTTTACTGAAATGAGAATGGAGTTTGTTTACTATTGTGTGCCTAGCACATGGTAAGCCCCTAATAAACATTTGTGGGGTGAATTAATAAGTGAATGTAGATGGGCATCACATAAACATGCATTTTGCACAGGGAAATATCCATTTTGGGGGGAAGCAGTGAATATAATCTTATTCTTTTTATATGTAACGCATGAATAGTGAACCTGCAGCATTACAGTTTCATAGTGAGGGATGGTTAAGAAAAAAGGATCTAAAAATCCTCATTAGATGGGGACAATAATAAAAGAATGTTTGAGAAAAACACTGCAGCAAACATTGAGATAAATGTATTTCAATGGCTTTCATTTTTGTTCATTTCTAGAAACATTCGCACCATACACAGCACTGCAGTGGGACTAAGACCTTGATTGCAGTTTCTACTAAAGTTTAGTGCCATACTCCTTCTGTAAATGTGGAGCATTAGTTTTAAGCACAAATAATTTAAAGACAAATTCATCAATGACCTGATATATTTTGGGGGGAGCAGCTTTATTTTTCTGGTAAAGGTCTGTTACTAATTACACATGGTAACAGTTGATTTTTAAAGTGTAATTTAAAAAGCTAAGATAGAGGTATTCTGATGGTTTCCTTCCCCTTTATTTGTCCCTTTCATCTATCATTTCTCCATTCAGAAAAGTGTTCTGAAGACCACATATGACTGTCTATGTTTTATATTGCAACCTAAACTTAGGAAGTTAATTAAGAAAATATCTTGTTAATTAATTTCCTGAGCACTTATCAGTACGCAGGCCAACTGTCAAGCTCATTTCAAGTAAATAATTTTTGTTTTAGCTCTTGGTATTTATTAGGCACTTGACTGATTTCAAAGTGTATTTTTGGGAATGGTGAAATATGATAACTCTAATTCTGCTAGATTTCTTAAAGGCAGGTAAGTGGATTAGGACAAAGTGATGAATGAAAAAAAAAAAAGACAAGTTGTATGATACTAACTTTAATATGTGCACACAGATAGAATAGAGTTTCAAAATAGAGACATAATACCAGTTAAGTAATATCATAGAAAGTGTTAATATTTTTCTATAATCTAACATTTATTTAGAATATAGCGTCCAAACTTTATATAAGTGAGCACACACGTGTGTGTGGAATAAGACTTTCCAAATAACGGTAACTCTTAAATAAGTGATCTGGCAATGGTGACTATAGATCTAACCATATGTACTGGCCTGCTTATGGTGCATAGTGTTCATTGTTGTGGTCGGCAGAATAATGACTCTTCAAGGTGTTAGTGCCATACTCCCTGGAATGTAAGAATATATTGGGTTATATGACAAGGGGGTGGGCGGGGGGTATGGTTCCTAATCAGCTGGCCTGGAGATGGAGAGATTATTTTAGATCATCCTGGATCATGCAGGTGGATTCGATGTAATCACAAAGGTCCTTATAAGTGAGTGAGCGACTCAAACGTCTAACTTGCAGGCATAGGTTTTCTCACTGAATCTTTCAGGAAGTCTATGATTCAAGGATTATGATTTTTATGTTACAAACGAAGAACTCAAGGCTCAGAAATTTCAAATTGCTTGTCTAAACACTCAGAGTTAGTGTTGTTAGAATCACACTTGAACTTAGATCTGTTGGGCTTGCAACATCTGTCCACTTTTCTCTGTACTACAATGGCTTCTCAGCAGGTTTATTTTGTTTATTGCTACTTATTTATTTATTTATTTTTAAATTTCTTGTTCACATAGTACTTAAATAAAAGGGAATAAAAGAGTTGCTCAATATGTGAATATTGAAAGACTGAAAATGTGAATAAGTCAGTGAACGCTTCAAACAAAAAGATTTGCTATTTTAGCCTGGGTATCCTCATGCATTAAGGAGAATAAAATTATTGCACTCTTACCTACCAGTGTTTCTCTATGCACTTTCTCTGAAGTTTCTAAGAATTAGTTACTCAATCATTTATACTCAGATTATATATTTTCCTACTCCTGAGAGAGCTTTGACTAGACACATGTGCATTTCTCTCCATTAGATCCCAAATTCCATATGCAGTTGGAGCATGTCTTCCTTATTCCTGGGTAGTAAGTACTTAGTACGTACATTATGAAGCATTATCATGATAGAACCTCTGGGAGGTATTCTTTGCTCACAAGTATCAGAAACCAACTCTGAATAACATGAAAAGGAGGGTTTAGTGGAAAGATCTTGAGTGACTCTTGGACTCAGAGGAAGAGCTAAGCAACTGGGGCATGGCAAAGACCAGAGCAATTCGTTGATGTCCTGTAAATGATCTTTGACTCTCTTAGATCAGCCACCTGATTGCCAAGCTCCAACTTCTTTCTTGCTCAACTTTCATATGCCCAGGGGAATACGACTAGCCCAGACTGGGTCATGAGCCACTTCTGGGACTATTGTCTCTACTGTATGGAAGATACAAGACACAGTTTTCAAAGGAAAGTTGGGGGGTGCCAGAAGAAGGGCAAAGAAATTCTGTGTAGATTAAAGTTTCAAATGTCCTCCTCTAAAGTGCTCTGGAGTAAAGTAAACATGGATTCAAATCCTACTGCTCCCATTCACTGTTTGTGTAACTTTAATCTATTTGAAATTACTGTCTTCACCTCTAAAATAAAAATTGTAATAGTTTCTTCCCTAGAGTGTTGTTGTGAGGATTAAATGAAATAATACATACATATGTCTTTGGCAAAGTGCCTGACATAAAACATAAAACTATAATAGTTTTATTTCAAGAGAAATGTCATACATCAAAGCTTAGAGAATCATGTCCTTGAAGATGAATTGAGAGAAGTAATTACTCTTTATTCTCTTCACTGCAGTGACTGGCTAGAGGAGATGGTTTTCAGTTGTAAATAGTCAGTGTGTCCCAGTGGGGACTGGGAAGAGGTTTTCTACTAGTCCCAGGTGGCCTGAGGTTTCAGAAGAACACAAAGGCCTGTGGGTGGGCAAAAGATCGAATAGCATTGCTACCCCACAGTTTGGTAAGTCTGCTCACAGATAAAATCGAGTTGATAGTAATTTGCTTTTCATCAGTCTCTTTTTAGACACTCAAATATGCTAGCTAAACACTGACCAGTTTCAACCTGCTTAATTTATAAAAATTGATAAGATCATAGACCATTATTCAATAGCTTCTGTAGTATAATTTTCTTTTCCCATATCCATTTGAGTTGTTTGAATACCATGTTATTCTTGTCCTTGTCTTCCTTTTCATTTTTTTTCTATTGCATTGTTAAAAAACCAAAGCAAAAGCTTTTAGTTAGCTGATCTTATTCTCTAGAATTGACAGTCTCGTAAGGTTAGAATTGTTTTATTACAAAAGTAAACATTTGAAAGCACAGACACACAGCTAAGAATGTTTGACTGAGCAGGTAACTTCAAAGATGAGTAACTAGATGTAGTTCTAGAGCTTTTCAGGTTTATGAAATGAAGTGGAGTCTTTTTTCTTTTTTTAAGTGTTCTTTAAAATGTGTTTTCTTTTCCCTGATGATAGGATCAGTATTGCATATCAAAGAGCTTGATTTCAATTAGGCACAAATTCACATATACGTGATCACTGTGTTACATTTCTTTCATTCTTTTTGAAGGAACGAATATTTTATGAGTCATAAAAGATCAATTCTCCGTGCTCCTGAACTGGATCAAGTTGCCCAAATGGAAAGGGTGTTTCAATGAAGGGCTCATACAAGGAAGCAGAGGTGTTTGAGACCTCATCTCACTAACCATCTTAATTCTGTTGAGACTTTTGTATCCAGGCAACAGACAGGACATGTTTTGAAAGTTTATTTCTTAATTAGAGAAATGTCAGAGTGGGTACTTAATATAAAAGGAAGTATTATTATTATTAATAATAATATAAAGACATATTTGATGAGCTACAAGGATGAGATTCATTAGGTCAATCATAAAAACAAACACTTGAATGACAGAGGCAATGAGAAGATATTGCTAATGATCTTGCCACAAGCTTCATTTATCCCTATCAGTTATTAGGAATGCTGTGATATCATGAGTGTTTTAGTACACATGACAAAGGTGGTACTTCTCCTGTAGTTAACACTCAGTTTACAGGACTCCTTCAGCTACACTTTAGGCAAATATAAAAAGGCCTTTGTTTCATGACAGAGTTAACTCTTTCCTCTGACAATTTCAAGTAACAGAAGCAACAGGAATGTGGCAGCAGAACATTTATAGTTGAAACATGAAAGCAAAGTTAAGACATACTTAGGTACCGCAAGAATCTGCTCTGCCTTAGTAAATGAAACAGCCGTTCCAAGAGTACCAGCTGGGTTTGTCTCGAGAATCAAAAAGTGACCTTGCTACAGATTCAGTTGTGGTATTTGCATCCAACACCATACGAAAGGTCATTCAGATTCAATGCAAGTCTCCACCTCTCACTAAAATACATGATGCCTGTGGTTAACAGCTGCCTTGTCAACGTCTGAAAAAAAAACCTGGCACATTGTTATAAATTTTATATTTCTTACCAAAGCATTTAAATAGTGCTAAAGAATGTTTAATTGCAAGTAAAGGGAAAAAAACACATTGGGAACATCTTTTTCCAAGAAAATGTCAAAAGCTAATTCACTTAATTAAAAGTCTGAATTACAACACCTAATTTTTTAATTGAATGAGAATATTATAATAATTAAAGACAAACAATGTTTCTGAGCAATTTAGGATTAACATTAAACTTAGAAGTTCAATATCCCACAGCAGAGTTGATCTATGTTTTTGCATTTTTAGAATCTATGTCCTATATTTTGGGGGGTCTTTTTGTTGGTAGATTTTATCGGCTATGGCTACATGTGTAGAAAATGATCTGAACTCTATGCTCACACTTTAAAGTTATATGTTGTCATCCTAAAAGCAGTTTTTCTATGATGTTCTGTAGGATATGTTAGGAAACTCTTATTCTTGTTTAGCAGAGGACAATCTGAAGTGATATGACTCTTCCCATTAATAGTCTAGATTCTCTGTTGTTTAAAATTCTTTCTGGGAAGTCATCTAGTACAATGATAGGCTTTTAAAAGAGTATATATGCTTAAAACTAATTAATAAAATTGCCAAGATTTGGAGGCAGAGTTCCACTCTGCATGCTGCTGTTAGCTGTATGAAGCTGGTATGGGGATATGGTGATCTACCACCATGGAGTGGTATACCAGTAGCCCTTCTAGTTGACATTTGTAACCTAAAGTGGTAAGTGCCATCCATCTGGATGACTAGACTGTATGATTCTATTATATTCTTGCCATTGAGAATTGATCACATTCACAACTTTAAAGTAAAATCCTATTAGAAGAGCTCCTGGGAAGAGATGTGGTGATGAGAAGAGGGAAGAGCACCCACCAGCAAATTGCTTGGCTCTTGCAATTCCATTATTTTTCCCAACTGTAAATGAGGAAAATAATCTTAATTTTCATAGGTTTGCTGGGTGGATGCACGTACTCATGAAAGGAAAATGTTAGATCAATAAAAGGGACATGCATTCAGCTCCTGAATGCACCAATACAGCCAAGTTCCTCCTGTTGGCCTGGATGAGAGGTGTATTAGACCGTAATCTCTCAGCGTGGGTTTCGGCTATCTGACAACATCCTCATTAAGAGTGACAAGCCAAGCTGTTGGGGCCTAACTTCTACACTTGGTGGAGAGTTATGCTAAGAATAGGTCTAAATGAAGCTTTCTAACCAGGAGAGCACAAAGCATAGGGCAGGAAGGAGTTGGTTTCTCAGGGGCTTTTAGGGGTAATCTTGTTAAGAAACATAGGAAGATTATTTAAATGCCTCTTAAGCAGCAGTTCCTCTCTCTTGATATTTTCAAGGGCGGTAATCTGGTCTTTGTTTTATGTCGGGGCTGCCAGCCTGACTAGTGATAGGGTTGGCATGCAGCTGATATTGGCAACATGCTCACTGTCATCAGATGCCAGCTTAACTGGATGTTGCACAGAAAAGCCAGAATCCTGTGCTTCAAATGCCAGCTCTGATTTGTATGAAACCAGCAGGTAATTTTCTTTGTTTGGAGGGATAATATTTTTTCCCCCTTTCATGACTCACAATTTTCTAGCTGGAAATAATCTCTGGAAATACTGTGTCCAAAATACATTGGTATATACATTACTGGGATCCTAGGAGGCAATTAGTAAAAAAATGTTTTTTATCATTTTGATTACTCTGTGTGTGTGTGTGTGTGTGTGTGTGTGTGTGTGCGTGCGAGTGTACACATGCACATGCAATATCACCCATGTGGATTCTAGCTGATTTGTTTTAAAAAAATTGATCCTTATTGCAAGGGCAAATACTTTTCTTACTATGTCTTTGAAATAAGAAAAGTTGTTTAAGTAGTCAGTTATGACCTAAAGGCTTTTTTTTTTTTTTACAATGTTTTCTAATTTGGTACCTAACCCCTATGATTCATGGCAATGAGAATAAACTTGTTCACTGAGAATAATTTTTTTCCTGATAGAAATGAGAATTAAAGGTATGTATTAGCCTTTAAACAGTTCGACATGATTCACTGAGATATTGGCTGATGACTGCTTCCTTCTTAAGTGGCTAGTTAGCTGAAAAACCTCAAACTATTTATCTTTTTTTCCCCTCCAATGAAACCTCAAGCTGCAAAACATGCTGGCTGTATAAAACCATTCTCAAAAAACATGGTCATTTTCTTGGAAGAAGACATGATATTGGGGTGGTGATTGTGGAATGTGGATTGTAGTCAGTTATGCTAACATTTCGTCTAATCCCTTCAAAATTAAATAAATTAAATGCTAATAAAACTCTTTTACTGAGGTGTCTACAACCCCATGAAGGTCTCAGAGGAATACCTACAGCTGCATTTGAGGTTCCAATGGAGCGCAAGATTATTTTCTCAAGTTACAAGCTTAAATAAGCTGAAGGTTTTGTTGGTTCTGGGTTAAGGTAGGGGGTGGTTGTATGAGGATTAATGGAGCCATTTTGAAAACCGTTGCTAATCAGGCTAAAATGAATCACACATTTATAGGAATGTTGGCCATCATGGCTACTTCTCTATGTTTGTGTGTGTAGCATTTATGGCCTACTTAGTATCTTTTGCGAACTTATTTAAGTCAGTAGTAATTCCTTGTTAAATATCTAAATCTTTGGAGAATCAAGCTATAATCCAAAATAAACGAACTTTGGAAGGTCATGTGTATCTTACTATTATGGACTCTCGTGAAAAGGGTAGCAAGGTGAATTGAATTTCTATTTGACCACAGCCCACTATAAAGTAATGGTTCCCTAGTGGCCAACCTTATTTTAAATATAAGCACCTGATTTATTTTCTGAAGATTTGATGGAATTTTATCTTTGAAATATTTGAAGCAAAATGAGTTTGGAGAAAATATAAGAGTGACTACTAAATAATAAAAAAAAGGTATTAGAAAAGATTTTGTGTTTATGAATTTGTTACTTGCTAATTATAGTTTTCAAGGTATCATCAAATTTTTTTTAATGTTTCATGCAAAAAAAAAAACGGTAATAAAATCAATTATGCAGAAATAGCTCCTTCATATAGGTGTTTGTTTAAGAATGTTTTTGGATAGTACTTTCTAGAAAATTCTTTTTCCATGGCCAGGAATAGGTATAAATGTTCAGAAAATGAAATCCTTTGCTTGCCAACACTTCTGATCACTCAAGAGAATATAATATACTGGCTGATCACAGAAAATAAGGAATATATTTAGTTGCAAAAGCTGAGTCTTTATTTTAACCATAATTTGTGATTTCGTAAGGAAGTTGGGGCTACGTGGGTGGAGTAATTACACCCACCCAGCTCTGCTCCACTCTAAAGTGGCGTTTGTTATGAAAAGCATGTGTTACAGACTAGCTTGACTCTTTATTACAGCAGCTGTTACCTTGATAAACAGTCAAATACATTATTTTGGTCCATGGTTCTGCATATTTGAAAAACAATTTTTATTAAATGCTGAGGTAGTTGGATTCTACATAATTCTTAGGCTATCGGTAGTTTTATACTAAACTGATTTGACTGCAGCAGAAATTGCTATTCAGCATTCTGGGTTAGGAGGCTGACATAGTCAATCCTATTTAAGCAGGATAAGAGCAATACAAATAAACTCTAGAGTAGTTTCATCAGTTGGCTGCCTAGAAATGATTATTATGCCCAAATGTTTTCAGTTGGAGATTCCTGGATAAACCTCACACATTTGTTTAGAACTTTGGGGATAAAAGCAGAGTGGAATTTTGCTCAAGATAAAACTTGTACTTTGATCTGGGGGATAGAAATATGGGAAGACTTCCTTCCCACAACCCGCTTTTGAACACATTCAGGAATTTGATGAGAAAAATCAAATGGACTTGTGTTCATTGAAGAGACATGGTAACATGCAGCAGGACATATCTTAAAGCCCTAGGTGGGAGACGTTTCATCACTTTGGTATGTATCATGACAACCTTGGTATTTTTAAAATCGTAAGTTGTGGTATAGAAATACTTCTGGAAAATATAAAGACAGCAAAGCTATGTGGAAAAAAATGTTTTTTAATCACATAGCTACTGAGTTGCTATTGTAAGTTCAAATTATTTGTTGGATCTAGGGTTCTCGATATGTTTTTAATGTCAATGTGTTATTTCCATATGACCAAACAGGACACACCCTCAATTTAAAAATTATTATTTTTTGTAACTATTCACAGGTGTTTGTACAGTGTTTAAATTAGAAAATGTTTTAGTCATTGGTACATTTTCAAAGTAGGGTAATCCAACATCTCAAATCATGTAGAACAGTTACATGAAATAAGAAATCAAATAGGTCTCATCTTCTCTAGGACTCCACAAGGCAAAAGAATATTGATCATGTTTTTGTATTTTTATTTATGTTTAAAGGGGACAATGGTGGCACAATTAATTTCTGGAGTTACCACCAATGTGATTTTGATGCCTCATTTTTCCGTATGATTTTAGGATATAGCTGATATTTTAGAGAATGACTTTGGCTGTGTTTTTTCCAGAGACATTTTTGTTTGGGTTTCTGGAACTTTATGAGGCCTTTCCTGTAACTGACAACTGAATGGGTTTAATCTTGACTATTCATGCATTCAGACGGTTATAAAAATCTTGGTTTTTAAAGGGTCATTGAATGTAATTTTAGAACAAACCCCCTAATCAGGAATTCTCCTTTGTAGTACTCCTAATAAATATTGTGTAAATAAGTATCGATGAGAGTGAGGTGGAGCAAAGCTGAAAGCAAAGCCATGCTCAAACACAGTGATTAAGTAAAAGGCCTCAAAATATAAGCTGTTGAGAGTTGAGTGGCTCAATATTAGAAATGGCCAATGCGAGCTCAAGTTAGAGCCAACAAGAGCAGGCTCGATTTCAGGAGTTAGGGGCCAGTAGATGATATCAGATCAATTTGCCTTAAGTCTAGCATTTTTGATCCTGTGTAGCTTTGAAAGAGTAAGACCAAAGTCTTTCTGGTTACACACTGGACTATTTTAAAAATATCGCTTTGCACCTGACATTAAATGCTGGAAGATCTTTAGTGATGAAAAACTTACCACCTTAAAGTTAGATGTTTCTATTATTTAAAAAATACATATCATGACAATCATATCTTTTTATAGTATTCATTTTGAGACACTTATTATTTTGTCGAATTATTATAGTTTGATAAGAAATTCCCATTGCTTTAGAAAGTGGCAACTTATCAAACAGTATGACATCCACATATGTGATTTATTAATATGTTTAAACTTAGGATAATGAACAGTTCTTGAATTTAAAAAATCACAAATCTTTTTGTGTGGCCTGAAAATATTTGCTGCTTAAAGTTGTTTTGAAGGATTTCAAGACCTAGAGAAAAAAAGGATCTAAGTTCTTAGCCTTCCACGTGTCCAGTGAACAGAAGGTCAACGCAAGGTAATGTGTTTGTGTGTGTGGGGGGGGGGGGGCATGTGACTGGTGGAGTCCCTGTGACATTGACAAATGTTGCTCCCAACTGGGCTGCCCTCTGTGTATCTGTGGCAGTGAGCTCTCCCACATGAAAGCAGGAGCACTGCCAGCTCTGCAGGGCATCTGCTCCTGTGCTCCAACCAGAACTTCTTGATAGATGGTTCCCTCCCAGCTTCAAGGTGATGCCAGTGCCTCCTCTCTGCCCCATGTTTCCACTCCTTCTTCTCTCTCCTTGGATCACCATCATTTATCTAGTCTTAGCAACTGGAGAAACAGGCTCTTCAGGTATGTCTCTAAATCTTTCGGTCTAAGCAGCTGCACAGACTTTGTCTCTGTCCACAGTGGATGACCAAGTCTGCCAGTGAGGAGTGGTGAGGAGAGGAAAAGAGTCTTCTAGGAGATTGCTGAGAGCATTTGTGTGTGGGTGTGAGGTGGAAGAATGAGCAATGAGTTTGGTCACATATGATCCTATCACATGTCCATAGAAAAAAATTTTCTCTCTGTTATATAGGAACCCACACTCACATATCCAAATGATTGCCATTTTTATGTCAAGATGACAGTATTTCTACTAATGTGCGGAAATGTATCTAAAAAAAACTGAAGTGTGTCTAGCATTTCTTCTGACAGTATACATTTGCAGATGGCTTGTTAGTTAGTGTGTGCCTGTTACCATTCTGTTTAGTGGCACTTTGTAGTGTCAACGCTTCCTTTGAATTGTTAGGCTGTTTTGGAAGCTGTATTAACTCATTCAAAACTTACTATATGCCAGATGCTGTGAGAAGTTCTCTTCATTTATTAATCCTCATGATAGCCTTGTGTGGTCCTCATTTCACAGAATAAAAACCAAGGCACAGATAGGAAAAGAATCTTGCCCAAGATAGCACAGGTTTTAGGTGATAGGGTTGGGAATTGAAGCCCAGAAGCTTGGCTGCAAAGTTTACAACCCTCACCAAATATTATGCTGTTCCTCAATGGTTTATCGATGGGCATCAAATGGCCTAATATAATTAATACTACTTAACTAGAGGGAGACTAATGGTTTGTCTATTTAGCATCTATCTTAAGAATTATCTTCTTCTTCTTCTTCTTCTTCTTCTTCTTCTTTTTTTTTTGAATACCATTTCTCTCCTACTAAACCTGCATAGTTACTGAAATACTTTCATGAAAGTATATCATAGAGCCCCTATTTACCATTTTTCCCCATTTCACTGTGGTTGGGAACCTGGCTCAGCTGAGTCAAACAGAATGCTTCCCTGAAATTTTGGGATCTGGGAATGGGAATGAGAATCATTCTTTCTCCACCAGGGTGAAACTGGAACAGGTACAACTTCAAAGATAGTGGTGTCAGGTTTTCTGCCATGTGGACCAGAGATATGAAATATGCCAACGTGATGTGAGAGGAGAGACTGGGAACCGCAGCAACAGAGTAGACTAAAGGAAGGGAAGACTCTAGATGTGCATTTCAAGCCCTTATTCCAGGTGTTCTGATGACCTGTATCTGTTCCTTTCCTGGATTTCTGTGAGACATACTTATATCCTTTAACAAATAGTCTGTTTGACTAGGTTACATTGAAATGATTTCATTCACTATGATCGAAGGAATTCTAGCTAATGGCATCAACCTTGTGGCAATATTTTTATTCACTTGTTGAACACATATTCAGAGAGTGTCCACTCTCAGTGCCAGATGCTATTTGGTGTTGGGTAAGAGTGTGGTGAACAAGACGGACAAGGTCCCTGCTGTCATGGAATTTAGGTTTGTGTTTAGAGACCCCAAACAATAAAGAAATAAATTAAAAGAGCACATTTTTGAGGGACAGTAAATAAAAAACAGTAAGATGATAAACCCTGAATGGCTAAGGCAAGGGTTGGATGTCTATTCTGGGATGGTTTCTCTGAGGAGACATTGGAGCTGAGGTCAAAGGACCATAAAGGAGTGACCTTGTAAGGCCTGGGCTCTAGAATGTTCCATGCAAAGAAACAGTGAATTCAGTGTTTGCTACATTCAAGAAACAGATGGGACTGGAGAGTCGTGGATGAGGAAGAGGAACTAGATAAGGATTGTAAAGTAGGCTGGTGTTAGTCCCTGGTATCCCTTCTACAAAGGAAGATAAATCGAGAAGGCTCGTTTTTCCTCAGAGAGAAAGACAGAGTAAATTAAACAAATAAGCGAACAAACACTCAAAAGCTTCCTCAGTGTTGGCTTATGTGACTGGACAATGGAGACAAAATGGTAAATAATGCACGACCCCAGAAAGGTCTCTTTTCTAGATTGAAAAAAAAAAAAAAATTAAGGGCAAAGTAGGGCTACATGGATCATGGGAATACCAACTGGGGTGTGCTTTGGGCAAACCAGTACCAGTCACTGTTTTGTTTTTTTGTTTTTTTAAATTATTTTTTATTTTTTCTCTAAAGAGAGGTTTAGATTTTAAACAACTGTCCCTTCCTTGAAACCATGTCCCATTCTTTAACCAAATTGAGAATGCCTCCCACAGTCTCTCCCTTTTACCCTAACTTCATCTTCAGGGCCTACATAGGTTGTTACATGATGTAGAACAGTGGGTCTCAAATTTTAGCCATTGAAATCAAGTGGAGGGCCTGTTAAAACACAGATTGCTGGGCCCCACTTCTAGAATTTTTGATTCAATAGGTCTAAGGTAGGAACTGAGAGTCTATGTTTCTCACAAGTTGCCTGATGATGCTGCTGCTTCTGGCCCAGGGACCACACTTGCAGAACTACTGATGGAGCACAAGGCTTGATGGGAATTCATGTCAGAATCACCTGGGGTGGGGGGAGATCTGGTCTGGGTGAAAGAATGCCTGATGATATATTATTTGCTAGTAACTAAGTTACTCTAAGTGCTGCAGCTCCTGATACATTTACTAATGCCAGCCAGTGTTACATTCAAGAGGATCTTGAGTGGGAAGTGAATTACGGCAAGCTCAAAAGCTCTGCTCTCTTTGGAGAATAGGGCATGTTGGAGAAGGTGGTGATGAGAATTTTTCTGAATGCTGCTCTTTGGGGAAAATTAATCTTAACTTTTAAGGAGTATTTAATACAATTCAAAGCTTTGATTTTACTGAATCACAACTATGTTTTCATTTTTTAGGTCTGGAATTTATATACATTCTGATCTTAACAAAACTACTAAACTTATAAACATACTTTTCTTTTTCCCTCACAACGACAGTCTTTTAATTACTTTGTTTTTGTAAGAAGCCCTGTGAAATATTTTGCATGAATAATTATAATTATGTAGATTCCACTGCAATTTTTTTATACTAAGTCAAATGATTTTTACTCTAAGGACCTAAAACATACCTGGCAAGCATACTAAATACTTTCCTGTGTCATACTACAATAGCATGTAGTTTTAAACTTGCAATTAATTCATAGGTTACAGAATACTATTCGGTTTGCATATTTCCCATTCTAATAGATTTAACTTTAATATGAGTAACTGACATATACCATAATGGGAAAGCAGGTTTCTTTATGTATAATAATAGATGCATTTTATGCAGAAGGAACATTTAAAAAAACTATAGAAAAAAAAAAGGGCCCAAATAGTGTACTTGACATCCGCTCTTCTGATTAAGGTTATAGGATCACTTTCTAGTATATTTTTTATTTTTATTAGGCTATATATGAATATATGCATAATTTACTAATGGGATATATTAAGCTGTTTCTCTTGTTATTCTACTAAATATTTACTAAATTCGTACACATAGTATTCCATAAATGGGCTTTAGTTTTGCCATCTCATGTACATTGTTGGATTATAAATTACTTAATTTACTTACTGAATTAAATTATAGAAGGATGTCTGTTTCCCAGTTGTCTCATTCTTATTGGAAGTCCTCTATTTTTATTCTCACCTGCCCTTTGCTATTATTGAGACATGCTGTATACTCGGAGCTTTTATTTCTGCTCTATGGTTGAGGCTGCTGGGGATATTGTGGTGGGTCTTTGCTGTATCAATAGTAATGAAATGTGTTTAATATTATTGTTCCGCCTGGCCCGCTGCTCATGTCTTTGTATAGAAACAGCCCTAGAGCTTCTGGTCAATTGGTGGTTGGCCTTAGTTCAGTAGTCCATTTTTCATAGTGTGGGCTACTCAGTGAACTTCATATATTTTTTTCCTTATTGGCTAATTAATACAATCTGGAACATTTTCTCAGTTATTATCACATCCTCAGGCAGCTTTCTTTACAATGAAGGTAACTTGTTAAAAATAGAATACACTTCTTAATTTTTCTTTGAACACAAACAACTTTCTCATTTCTATAAAGAGTGTCTCGTATTTTTATTACTCAAAAGGGTTCCCTGGTTCTTCTTTGGCCAGAACCAGTGTCTTCTTATTTCACTCCATCTAACTATATGTATCTCTGGTTTTATGTTAATACAAAGTGAAGAACCTAATTTTGATTTACAAGTTAGAGGTATAAGAAATCTGTTAAAATGAATTTTACCAAAACTTGCAATTGTCTTTACCATTATTTTATTTTCTCAGCACTGTTAAAGTCCCATTTTCTCTTACTCTTGGGTGGCTTTTGCTCTTTTCCTTATCTTAGTTAAAAAATAAGTAGAGTGAAAGAAAGAAAACAAAAGAAAGCAAATTGACTGAGTGTCTTCTTACTTGGGCCTATCTAAAAATGTTGTGCTAAATTTCCCTCGAAGAACTTTTCCTGATTGAACTCTAATTTCAATTAATATCTCTTCCCTAAAACTCCACAATGATATAATATTGATTTTGCTTCTTTGTTTTATTTCTACATAAACTTATGTAATACAGGAAATGACATTAACAAAACTTACAAATCAATAGAGCTTTACCTACATGCAATGGTGCATTTTTCTCATGAATGCATTAGGGCAAATAAAAATTCATTTTTAAAGTTTTAAATCCCTAGCTATTAGCTAAGTATTACCTAAATGGGATATGTTGAGGTTTAATTTAAGTCTATTTTTTTGGTGTATAGATTTAAAAATATTCCCTTCTTTGAGAATGAGATGTTGAGAGAACCTAATTAAATTCTAGTTTGAAGCTTATTGACATTTTTATATTTATTGTAAATCTCCAACTTGGAAAAAAATTTGAATTAATTTATTTCACATTTTAGTTCTATAATAAGCATTTAGTTAAACATAATTATTTTCTGAGTATTAAAGATTAATTTGATTCTTTTATATTATTGATCCAAAGCACACGGAAAAATAGGAATATCATTCCTGAGATGGCACACTGAAGGTGATAGATTATTATATCACATTCTTGATATTGAAAGATTGAGATTTTTCCAATTTTTGATCTATGTTATAATGGAAATCTTTAGTATAGCAAGTTTTATTCATTATATTTATTAGCAGCTGATTATAATTAGGAAGAAAAAAGAACATTTGATTTTTATCAAAAGTACATTAGGGAAAAAAGATACAAAAAGAAATACATTCCAATTTTTTGCTTATAACAGTGTAACTTTTAGGCTTATAAAAGACTAGTAGGTATTTTCTGCTAAATAATTCTTATTTGTTGAATCTACTTACGCAAAAAATAAGTTAAGACCTATAACATCTCTTTGTAGAGCTTAAGCCACACAGGGAGCTGGCAACTTGAATGGGTCATTGCCACCAGCAATAGTACTCACATGCCTCTAGATTATTCTTAGAGATGAATTTTTTTATAACAGTTGGATTTATTCCTAATATACTATTATTTTAAAAAGTTATGCATACTATTCAATTCTACATAATTACTTTTCACTGAAATAGAAATCTATTTTGAATTATGGAAATATTTGATAAACCTTGATATCCTAGCCCTGACCAGCTCTCTCTTCTTTTAATAGGTAACAATAATAACTATACGAGAAAAACAGTTTGATGTGAAGACCAAACTTTGTTATAATGAACTCACAAAAAAATCTCCTATGTCTTTGTGTAATAAAACATATTGATCATGATTAATATATTATGATCTAAAAAGGTAGATATAAAAAACATCCTCTCAGATAAACTAATCAGATGAAACAAATTATTGACTGCTTCCTGTCTCTTTCAATGAGGTTAGATTTTAAAAGAGCAAATGTTATATAAGTTCTATAGTCACACTATTAAAGACAATTGGGGGCAAATTTTGTGGAATGCACTGGAAAGTAGAATAACACCTCTCTTACTCTGCAGAGCAGTTAGAACATGTTATTCCAGTCTAATCATCTCATTTTACTTGGCAGCTTCTTAGAAGTTTGAATAAGTTGCTGTAGTTCATTAAACCAAATGAGTTGCTACAAAGTGTTAGACTCAGAGATTATGGACAGATAGCAAGTCTCAAAGTGTATACTTTTCTCATTCCTGTGGATATGTCATACTGGAACCATGATATAGTCTATAATATGCGGAAGCAGTTAAATGATTTTTCTCCCTATCAAATGTAATTTCTGTAAAATTGTGTCCATTGGAGCATACAGCTAGAAACTTATGGTTTTCCTCAACCTCTCCCTGCCACGCTAAATTCCTAGATATATATTAAATTTCTACTTGGTGCCAACGCTGTCAAAAACAAATTCATCAGAGAAGCTAGCTGATGGAACACTGCATGGGTGGTATTTTTTTCCTCTTTAAGAAGTGTTGCAAGTTCTGAGACAAATGTTTATTTCCCCCAGATCAATTTTTGGCCTCACTTTATAATTCTTTTTATGTTCATGTAGTACTCTGTTTAATGGTGGACTTTTCACAGCTTTTATGTGGTAACTTTACTGTTTCAGGACAAGTTGGAGCAGTATAAAGTTTGTATGGATTTTTATGATTTTTAATGGGCTGGACTGGGTGAATAGTCATAAGACTTAGTAAAACAACTGATAGGAAAAATGAGGACTTCTCAAGAAGATTAATTACTATTAGGATTTTTCTTTGGATAGTTCCAGCATTGTGCTTCTGGGCTTAATCAAAACCAAACAAAGTCTTTGAACCAAAGTAGAGAATCAGTGTTGGTGACTTTATTATGTGGATGGAAATATTCTAATACAGTTTTGAGTCTCTGCTGCTTCTGATGATTGATTTGTTGGTTTATTCATTCATTTAATAAACATATCTGTGATGTGCCAGCCATGGGGATACAATGAAAAATGGAACTCAGAATTGTCCCCTAGCAACTTATAGCTCGAAAAGAGCGACAGATGTGTAAACACAGGGCCACAACACAGTATAACAAGTGAGGATGAGGTATGGTATTGGTTCCAATGGGGATGATCAGCTTTTTTTGGACAGAAGAGAGGCCTTTACAAAGTTGGAGGGTTTTGAAGGCTCAGTAGGCACTTCCCATGTTGACTAAGTGGAAGAGTGTATTTCAAAGAAGGAAAAGTCTTTGAAATGAATAAAAGCAGAAAACAGCTTGATGTGCTCACAGACTGTAAACAGCTTGACATGGAGGGTGGTGTTCAGGGATCAGGAGACATGCAAAGTGGACAGTGGGAGATGAGCCTGGAGAAAGAGAGAGACGATAGATCATCACAAGCATTACACACTACAGGAAGCTGTTTGGAATGTTGGAACCACCAAAGGGTATTAATGCAGACTGTGACATGGTAATATTTATGGTTTTAAAAAACCATTTGAGCAGCAGAAAGGAGTGTGGACCAGAGGGTCTCAGGCTGAAAGTAGGACGGTAAGATAGGAGGAAAATTAAATGACCCAAGAGAAAGAGAAGGCTACGGTACAGTCCTTTATGCAATGTGCTGCTCTGGTGGCATAGTATACTTACCCATGAAGTGGAAGGTGGAACTGTGACTCATAGGAGATAATGAGCCTGAAATGTTTGGGAGCGGTAGGAAGGTTGAGAAGTAGCCCTTTCACCTATCTGGACTGGACACAACCTTGGACACAAAGCAAGACTGAAAAGGCCGTGTTGAATTATTAACACCATTTGGATTGGTCAGTCAAGTTTAGCCATCTCATGCATCAAGTTTCTGACAGGGAAGATATTAGAAACAAAGACATTGATCAAGAATGCATAACAGATAATGAATAATTAGAACAACATGGCATTAATATAATTAATTACTGGTAGATTTGGAAGAACTTTATAAATTCTAAAGCAGTGTGTAAATATTAGATGTTGCTATTATCTTCCACATGTTCCTAGAATCTGAGTATTAGCCCCAGTCATAGAGGGATGAATATATTTGTTCTGTTGCATAACCATAGAATTGAAACCTGAACAAAATCATAAACTCATAAATGCATCATCGCAAAGCATAGGTCTTACCAATAATATGGCATAAGGTTCACCTCCATGTATAAAAAATATCATATGAGTATCTCGAATATTTGAAAATTTTTCATTCAATTCAACTCTCTTTTCTGAAACCTCAATTATGTCTTGTGTAGAGAGTCCGATAGTAGACAAGACACAGCCCCTGTCTTCCCTGAGCCTTACTTTAGTGGAGGAAACTTCAGGTTATTGGGAATTTCAAGAACACAATCCAATGGGAAAACATGGTGTGGACCAACTTCAGGATCCCTAAGGAGCACACAGTCTGACGGGTCAAGGAAGGAAGTCACATCTAAGCTGAGACCAGAGGAGAGGCAAGAATTAGTCAGGTAGAAAGAGTTGTCCACCTGGAGCAGAGGAGAAACCTGTGCAAATCCTGAAGACATGAAAGAATGTTTCTATGTTCAGAGTGCAGTACTCCAGGATGAGACTATCAGGAGAATAAGCTGAAGACGTAAAAGGAGGACAACACATGGAAAGGTCAACCCGTACACTGTAGAACGTGGTTTGGAGAAAGCCCAGACTACACGAAGAAAAAGTTACCTAAGAGATGATGACGTCTTATATAAGTGTTTGTGGGAATGGATACAAGTGGGTTGAATGGAGAGATATTTAGGAGGTAACATTGGTAACTTGGTGATTGATGGAGGGAGGGTGAGAGTCAGGGAGGGGTCAGGGGAGATATGCTGGTTTTGGCTTATGCATCTGAGTGCAACAATGCTCAATTAACTGGAGTACCTCTGTTAATTTACAATAAAAGTCACTGTATCCTATAATATTTCACTTTATATTTTCATGGGAGATTTGTTTTTATTGTACAGATGATATAAATAATAAAATAACTTAATTTGTTCTTTAAGATAAAATAAAAGTATATACAACATAAATAGTAGCATGAGACAACAGAAACAAACCAGTCCTATAGATGAAGGAATGACATGGGAGAAAGGGCAGGTTTGGAAGAGAGAGTGAAGGTTTGAACTGCGAGTTGGAAGTGCTGGTGAGACAGAGGAGCAGTGTCTGGTAGGTAGTATAGAATCTGGCATCAGAGAAAATGCTACATCTGAGGCTTTATTGTGGGAATGGGGAAGCTGTGAGGGCTCCGGATCTCTAGACTGAAGGAGGGGCTGGTCCTCTATGCTGAGCCTGTGGCTCTGAAATTTTTTGTAACCTGAGTCTTAAATGAGGATTTTAAATACACCACAGGACACTGCTTGATGTGAGGAGTAGGTGATAGGTTGGGAGCTCAGAGTTATCTTGAGTATTTTGAAAGTCCTGAAAGAGGCCTTCACTTAGAGATGAACTAAAGAGGATGGGCCAGTGCTTGCGGGCTGCAAGCTGCAGGGAATAAACAGTAGTCTAGTCAGGAAGGTTGAAGACCTTCTTGGGACAGTATGCTAGTCGCAGACGGGGTAATCTTGACAGGTGTCAGATTCAGGAAGAATCATGAAAAGTGAGCATCGAAGCAGGTATTCTGGACAGAGTCATGCTCAATGTGTGTGCCAGGATCAGGCGAAGAGCTGGATACTCAGTCTCTGGAAAATCCTCTAGGTCTCTGTTTCAGCCCCTGCCAGCCACTTGCCATCTCTTTGAATGCTGGTACTAGTACTTTCAGTTTTGCAATTTTAAGATGCCTTCTCCACCTCCCATTTTCTCGTGGTGCTCTGAACCAACAGATCCCACGATAAGAAGTTAGACAAGGAAGGAAGATGTTTTTAAGATCAGAATATCTCACATAAAGTTTGAAATGAGATACATTTGCATTCCAGAGTATTTAGGATTTAAAAATTCAATTGCTTCAATTCAATCTGCAGGGGTCAACATCATGAGTGCGAGGACCTCTAAATTTCTAGTGTGTGAGCAGATCTAGTGTGGCTGTGCCTCTCTCTCTCTCTGTCTGTCTCTGTCTCTGTCTCTGTCTCTGTCTCTGTCTGTCTCTCTCTCTCACCTTCCCTCCCTCCCTCCTTCTTTCTCTGGATGTTAGCCCTGGTGTGGAACACTTAGAAGTGGAACTCCAAAGTTGTGCCATGTTCATGGTAATTTCTATAACAAGAATGAGGTGTTTGGTGTAGAGTTAGTGTCAGCAATAGCACAAATCTCTCCCATAGCACCCGTGAACAGAACTAGTTGATGATATAAAGAATTTATGACCTGGGAGATCATTTACTTCAAATAAAATTAGAAAACCCAAGCACTATTTTGAGATTTTGGCAAACTTTACTGTTCAATTTTCAAAGTTGAAATAGTCGAAATATAGAAAGTGCCAATACACACACACACACACACACACACACACACACACACACACACACACACACATGCACACAGAAAGAAAACAATAGATTAATCAGTACCCTTGATGGAGCCAGGAGAAATTATATTGAAAACAGAGAAGTCACTCTTAGGAGATATTGCAAACTCAGTTTCTTGCGTCTAAAATATTTGCATACTCATCAAAATATATAAAGCAACTTAGACATCTCTTGATGTCATATTTTAGATGGCAAGTGATGTGTAATAATAATAGATATAATTAATTGAGGATTTACTATTCTGTGCTGGGGGTGGGGTATGATTTGATGCCACTTAGATTTTATCTAGTCTTCACTATAATTTTATCAGGTGGCACAATTTCTCTTTTACAGATGATAAAACAGAGAGGTTATATTACTTGCTCTAGGCTACACAGCTGGTAGGTACAAGAATTAGATTTAGAACAAGGAGTTTGTATGGTTTCAATGTCTGAGTTCTTCCCCAAATACTATGATACCTTCCCAGAAATTGTCAGAATGTAGCTTTTTTGAGTGGCATACTTGGAGAAGAATGCATGAGTGCGAGGACCTCTAAATTTCTAGAAATTTCTAGAAACTAGAAAACATCCAAACAAGAGTAAACAAGATGGTAGTCATCTGGAAACCATGACATAAAAGAAATTAAGTCAGTGGAAGAGACACTTAAGAATAAAATAGCTTTTTTCAAACATCTGAAGAGCTGTCAAGCATAAAGCTGCCATACTCTGTGGAGCAAAAAGATACCAGATGAAAGCTGAGAGGCAACTGAGGTCAAGGCTTTCTGAGTTTGCCCAGCAATAGAATGGGACGAGAGTTACCTCTTGTGAGTGACAGATGCATATTGAGGAGTAGATTATTATATCAGGTAGAAGGTTGGGCTGGATGGTCTTTGACACATTTCAATTCTAAGATTATGCTAACTCACAACACCTTGATTTGAATAAATTTATCAGCTCCTTCTCTTTGTGTAGAAGAAGACTAGACAATGTAAAAAAAAAAAAAAAAATTGAGTGCCTGAAGATGGAGAAGTCTTAAAGGCACTTTGCTTGTTTAACTTTCATTCAGGATTGACTTATATTTACATTTTTCATTAAAGAAAAAAAAAATTCCAGTAATTGATCTTCTCAGAAATTCTGTTTCTAATTTGAAGAAAACTGTATTTCAGTTTTTGTTAATCTAATGTTATTTTTAATGGATTTGGGAGTTCTTCTGACTACATGTTTAATGGGTTACAAAGAACCTGGCGGGAGGCTTTTCAGGCTGGTAATGGGTGTAATTCAGTTGTGAAAGTATATTAGAAAAGACTCAAAATGTAAGTAATTTATTGCAGACAAAAAGAGTTCCCCATGAACTCTGGATGTCACTAAGGTATATATGAGTCAGTAGTGTTGGTGCATTAATATACCGTCTTTGGATATATGTTAGAAAACCTCATTATAACTATTTCTCAAATGAATGTTATGCTCACAACATTTTTCAAAGACTAAAAGAATGACATCTTGAAAAATAATTCAAAAGTCTTAGAAAGAAGTCAGGTTTAATTAGACTGTGGGGACTGTGTAATTTTGAGGCATGATTTTATCAGACTAAGAAAACCAGCCATGACCTTTCTCTGGAATAGCTGGGGGTGGTGGGGACACATTAACTCTTGTGACACTTATTTCATTGTTAATTTCATAAACACTTTTAATTGGTATGACTTGATCTATCAACTCTGGGAACACATGTGGTCACATATTCCTTTTTTCCTGGTTACTCTGTTGGGGTCCCAGTGTCCTCCCTGTGCCGAGGTTTCCAGAGGATCATTCTTATTTCCAGATGTCAGCATCTAACATTTCTTTTTTTCTGGACAGAGTGTCATTTTGGAGATCGGCCTGCCCCCAAGACACTCCCATCTATTACTGAAGAGATACCATTGCTGATGCAAGTTCACACACTGGCTTGGTGGTACCCCTCTGTGGGACTCCAAAGATAACCACTCAACACTTATCTTTTCTGTTGAATCTGAGCCATCCACATAGATGAACACGAGCCTTTCATTCCACTGCTCTCCTAACCTTTCTTTGCCAATGAGAGAGAATCTTGATTGGGGCCATCCTGGTTCACCTCAACAGCTCACTCGAACTTCAGTTATCAAACATTAGACATTAAATGGCCTTGGGCCCATTCTACAGAGGTGACCCACCTATTTCTCAGTGGTTAGTTTTGTCACCAATTAATGTAGACCTTGATTTTTTAATGAGGGGTCTGCTATGCTCTTTAACCTACACTTTCAAAATAGTACTTCTGTAATACACAAAATATGCATATATATATAAGATATGCAAAATATACTTATGTAATACACAAAATATGCCTACATCATTCAATTGTACATTTTAGAAGTAAAAAGATATTCTTCAAGGTGACCTTGTGTCTCCACACATAGAGCATGAAGGAGAATGATCTAAATTTAAAGTAGCTCTTTCAAAGGGTATTCACTTAACTTTAGTCTTAAATATTATATGTGTGTGGAGCCAATAATAATGTTATTAACCATTTACTGAGTACTTCTTCTCTGATAGGCTTTATAATAAATGTTTTACAGACACTAAAGCCTTACAGCTATTTGCTCTAGATAGTACTATTCCCATTTTACAGATGAGAAACTAGATTTAAAGAAGTTAAAAGGCACAGCTAATACCAGGATCGAGAATTGAAACCAGGCTTGGAGACTTCATTTCCATGCCTTAACCACCATGTGAGGTAGACATTGGTGAATTTCTAATGTGTGATGGTCTCACACAAGTTTTACTTTTATAAAAGGCCACCTAGTGATGCCCTTTCAGAGTTCTTGAAATGTTGTTGCGTTGCTTCCACATATGAAATATAACTTGGCCACGTAAAAACTGGTGGATCACAGCTTCTTTCTTAGAGAACTCCAGCTATTGTCTTGGGCATTTGTTGTCAAGAAGTCCAAGATGACTTTAATGCTTGTTTATTTGCAGTTGTGCTCCCTTCACCTTCAACTCTGCCTAATGCTTGCAGGAATTATTTATTTTCTTTTTGTTGTTAATTTTTTTTGGAGATCCTAGGATGTATTAGATTTTTCTTGGTTTTTACTGACGATGCAGTGAGGGCTTTCAACCTATTGTTGTAGATCTTTTCAGCTCAAGAAATTTTTCTTCTTAATTTTCCTCTCCTTTTCTTTTAAGAAAAGTTTGAAATATTAATTATCTCGATGTTATATCTCTATTCTTGCTTTTGCATGGCTATTTTCCTCTCCTTAGTTGTTTTCATCTTGTTGTCATTTTCCTCTTCATATTGGGGCATGTTTTCAAGTTTGTCCTCCGTGCCGCTGACAATTTTCTTTGGTGTGAATTCTACACTTCACTGTATCCTACGTGAAATTTTTATCTGATGTGTTATTCTAAATTTGCACTTTCTCTTTTCTTCTTTACTCTTTTTTTCTCTTCATCCTGTTGTTTTAATGTCAGTTTGTTCTCTTTATAACATTCTCTGTTCTGTATTCTACAGGCTGCCACTGGTAGTAATGGTTGAGATGGGAACAGTGTTTGCGTCACTTCAAAAGCATCCTGTGTTGACAAGAGTAAGAAGGTCAGGACAAGACAAAAAAATGGAAGCCTACATACCATATGTCTAAATTTTTAAGAGTTATAAATCAAACTTAACAAAATATTAAATCAAGAATGTTTAACCTCCTGTCTTGACAAATATACCTTCATAATGTCAAAACTGGAAAAGTATCCAAAGTTGTGGTTTTCGTATGACTAAATTCTGGAAAAATGTGATTGAATTTCATGATTATTGAACATCTGAGTGTTCCATTGATAGGTGTTTTAGTATTGTCTGCTGAGTATAAAAAGAAAGCATATGTAATTCATTAATTTATTATGTATTCCATTAAATTTTTTTTCCTTAAATTATTCAAAATTAGTAATGTTTTTCAATACACATTTTCACAAAACTTTATTCTTTTAAGAGTAGTGATTTGAAGGGTTAAAGCATGTAATTGCATGCAGAATGTTCAAAATCTGAATGTATTTTGATTAAAACATAAATATTACAAAATCAAAAATTTTAATTATTTAGATTTTAAAAAAATTTTTCTTTCTGAAAATTTCATAAGTATCCATTAAGTAAAATATAAAGTATAAATTATAAATGATGAATGTAAAAATTTTTAATACACTTATTTAAATAAAACTGATTTTTTAAAATTTGGATTTTGGAAAAATTGCATTTAATTTTTCAAAAATCTAGAACTACACATACAACTCATAAACTGTTTAATATTGCATGATATTCCTCAGCCATCATGTTCAAGTGTAGCAAATAGACAAATAAGAAAATGAATACCTGTCTCCATTAGAATATGATACTTCATTCTATAAGAATCTATTGCATTCATATATTATTGCAAAAGAAAAAATCCACATGTTATTCATTTGTGTTTCTCTAAGTGCTTTGCTGCCTAATTCCTCCCCGTATACCTAAGCTTTGCCCATCTGGGATGAGAACAGAGGCGTACCTCACAAATAACCACGACATTCAAACAACATTGATTTCTGTTTCAAGGATACAGAGCAAGAGCTGTGAAGTGTTTCTAGGGAGCTGGAATGACATGATTCATGGGCAAATCCCCAGGAAGGAGCCACCCAGGTGTGTTAATGTATAAATTATTTCAGTGTGTTTCTTTGGAATAGTCAAGAGCCCAGGACAGGCTCTTAGGGAGGCCTCACTCCTATTTTCCTTGGCTGGTAGAGTAACTGGGTCTCTGAATTAGGCAGCAGACATCAGAGGAGTTAGGAAGCATCTTGCTACCTTTTGGGAGGTTTTCTGTGTTCTGCTATCATTACTGTGCCCAGGGAAGAAGATTATATCCATACAGAAAGAACAAACATTTGATAGAAACTCAGAAAATAGGCCTTGAACATTTATGTTATTAATTTAGGAGTAGAAATTCTTTAAAGACAGTTTTTTTTTAACCCAAAATATGAAAACTAATTTGTGACATTTTTATTAAGAATGGCTATAGCTCTAAGGTCTTATATACACTCTTCTGGAATGAAGATTCACTAAAGCCTCACATTCTGATTGTCACATATTTAAATTCTTATTGCCAGTCACCGACATTCAGATGTTGCTTTAACTATGAAAAATAGCAGGAAATTACAATGTGGATGTATTAAATAACGTTTAGAGAACTGAAAGAGTCAGCCTGCCAAGCTTGTTAGAATCAATCAGAAGCTGGTGTCAGTACTGGGAGAATGTCTTTATTTAGAGGACAGTGACTAATGTGAAATGATTACAAATTTCAATTTGTGTTGGTTTTATATGTATATTTTTCAGTTTATAGGTTTATACCCATATATGGTATGTACTCAACAAGTCACTTTTAATTTATTTCTGACTGAACTGTTTTTTTATGCAAATGATTTCATACAATGACTTGCTTAAATGTGCAGAATATGTCATCCAATCATTGATTGTGGCCTGGATCTCCATTGCAAACAGAAAGCAAGGGTATTATTGTGGTCAATTACCAATCAATAGAGAGATTTTAATAATATGGATGCAGTGACCAAAATGCTTAAAAATTCCACAACATCATTTTGTAAATCATCCACATGAAAGATCTTCAAAAACAAAGTACTTATTTTTCTTTTTTTATAGCAAGAAAAAGCCTTAGAACTCTGTTAAGTGATCAATACTATTCAATTTTATTCTTTCTCATTTTTCTTTACATACTTATTAAAGATCTTAGAATTTAAAAGAGATACTTATAATTATAATAGTAGGAGAAAGAAGACTGAGATAAAGATGATTAGACTAATAAACATTTAAAAAACCTTCATTGTGCAATAAGAAAGCAAATTCTACTATTTTTCTTGAGCACTTAATGGATGAAATGGTTTGATGGTCTCAGCAGGCTTCTATAATTCATGAAATGGACTCTGATTGGTTTTCATGATTGGAAATTGATCTAATTTTTATTGTTTTCACTTACATTATGATTTAGGATTTTTCTAAGATAAATCATCCTTGTGTTTAATTTTTTCTCTTTGAGATGACTACTTCACACAGATATTTTTGTTGTTGTTTTTTGGTATCACTTTCTTTTTCAAGGAGTGTACTGTATAATCACTGAACTCCTCTATAATTACATGGCAAAGACTATGTAAATACGTAATTATGTTCATGTAGATTACTTGATAATTACACTTCCAGTTACCAAGTAATGATGAGAATAATCATCATGCAACTTGCAGCTCTTAGATTTTTCAGCCTGGTCTTTGTTTTAAAAAAGGAGAGAACTAGATAATTACTCTGTGGTTACATGGCACTTACATTGTCAACAGTTATGTATTCACATTACTATTACATGGTTATTTTTTACCTTATAAAATAAAGTGGTATTGTCTTTCACAGAAATCCTTTCCTCCTCTTTTCAATAGGGATTCCATGTCTTACGTTGGTGAATAGCAAAGCTGAGCTTCTCTTTTGTACATGCTTTAATATATAGGGCGACGCAGAACCAGAACTGGAAAGGTTTCTGAATTTATCTTTGCCTAGATAAAACTAAAAGAGAGAGAGGAAACTATATATCAAGTTTTATCAGTGAAACATATACTATATAGTTATGAATCTCAAATCCAGGAGACTCATTCTCTAGTCAACAATGATTTTTATTTGTTTGTTTGTTTAGCTTATCTATTGTGCCATATAACCATGGTGCCCTCTATTTAAAGTATGCTTCCTCCGTTATTTCAGGAACCAGCTCTATTGCCTCTTTGGCCACATCATTCCCAAACCCTTTGTGTACATCCTATGCTTGTTCCTCTAACACTACATACATACCTTTAAAATAACACTGCTTGTGTTTTTGTAGTAAGTTTTGTAGTAAGTTTTTACTCAATGTCTGAAATAAAAATTTGTGAATGCCTTTGTGACTAACTCTCCTTCATCTCATCTCCAGAGTCTAGCACAGAGCATAAGTATAAATAGTTTACAAATACATTTTAAAGAATAAATTAATTAAAAGATAGATGTATAGCTAGAGAGAAAAATACATGTATAATATATTAGGTATATATATATAAGTGATTAAGGAATTCCCAAATCATCATCATTTGCGATTGAATTGGTCTAGTCATGCGTGGATCCAATGATTAACAATATTTTTGACAATTTCATATAATATCTTAAAGTTTTTTTCATGGCACTTTTTTTTTTCTTTGGGAATTTAATGATGTTTCAAATAAAAGTATGTGATATCGGAGCCACACATTCATGCCACTGATGTGACATTTACTTAACACACATTATATCCAATGCACTCTGATTAGCAAAGATAAATAAGCTACTTTTTTTTTTCCATAATAACTGGACTCACCACTTGTGGGGGAAGAAAGAACATCTATTTTAAAATGAACTATAACATAAAGAAGAAGAAACTAAGAAACAACAGAAGAGTGAATGCTGCTTGTCTTATGATTTCAAATAATTATATATTTCAGTGGCTACTTTTACTTTCCCAGAGCAAATTGGTCCAAGTCTGCTCAAATCAATTAATCTTTTATTTTGTATGATCCATATGTTGAGAATTTATAATTAATTTTGCAAATACCAAAAATTACAAAACATACTATTGTGTTTCTGTGCTAGCAAGTGGTAAATAAAAAGAGCCACTTGTTGTTGTTGCTGTTGTTGCTGTCCTTTGGGGAATGCGAATGTCTTTAAAAATAAACTCTACAATTTTTGATAAATAATTTTATAATATGATAATTTGATGACCATTTAAAAGTTGTATGAACCATACCAGAATCTTTTCATTGAAAATTTAAACTCAAATTTATTATTCACATCTATTGATGTCAAATATTTTTATTTCATATTTAAAATTGTCGAATTGAAAATAAACTAAAACCTACAATTTATGCATAGATCAAAAGATAGTTGAAAAATCCAAATGGACATGAGGATTTAACATATAAAGTTTGCATTTATATAATTAAAGAAAACTAGCCACCTGGAAAAGATATATCTAAATCTTTATATCACTTATTACAGCTATAAAAATTAAAGATATCCCAAACATTGAATGTAAAAAATAAAAATATAAAATAGCTGAAGAAAAACATGTGAACAAACTAATATTAGTGTGAAAAAGTTTTACTCACTATAAGTTTGATTATATAAATATTGAAAATTTATCCATAGCATAAAAGGAATTAATTTTCTCAATATACTACAAGCCTTATAACTTAACAAAAAGATTAACAATATAAAGGGTAAAGTAAATAGGTAGTTCACAGAGAAAACACGCACACACAAACCTGTTAAAGCTGCAAAAAATGTTTTAAAATCAGCCACAGGTAAAAAAAAAAAATATATATATATATATATTTATATATATATATAAATATATATTTATATAAATATATATTTATATATATATATATAAATAACTGGATGAGATAACATACTTTATACTGAAGGTCAAATATGAACACTGTTTTGGGAGCGTACTTGGATTGGAATGATCCTCATAGCTCGTTGGTCTCAGGGTAGTGAGACTTTTACATGATATCTAATTTTCAAGGAGAAGAAGCAACTGGTTCCTTAAAAGCTTTAGCCCAGAACAGTAATTGATATTCTCTGCCATATTCAATTGATTAAAGCAGTGACAGGACCAGCCAGACTCAAAAGGATGAAGAAACAGACACCACCTGTGCATGGGAGGGTAGAAAATAATTTGCAGCCATCTTTACTCCTCTCTCTCTCTCTCTCTCTCTCTCTCTCTCTCTCTCTCTCTCTCTCTCTCTCTCTCTCTCTCTCTCTCTCCATATATATATATTTATATTAGTTCTATTTAACAATTATATTAGTTCTATACATATTTATATTAGTTCTATTTAACAATTTGACCAATGACTGTCTTTGGCAGAGAGACTAGGAGCCTAGAGAATGAGTTAGAGGGACAGAGTTTTCACTTTTTTCCCATTTACTCTTTCTAAATTTTTAAAAATAATATGCATGTTTTATATGGTTAGTTAAAATAAACAGTTTAATCTATATGTGCTGATATGGAAAGATTTCCAAGATGTATTATAAAGTTTAAAAAAAGTAAAACACAGAACAACGCATATAAAATTATTGTATTTATCAAGATATGGATACTAACACCTTGAGTGTATGTGTGCAACCGTGTCACACACTGTGAACATATACACTGACAAGCAAAAGCCCCTAAGCAAAGTTGTGTGGAAAATAGAAGAGCAAAGTGTTTCTAGTTGAAAGTATCATCAACGTGTAGGCAGTGGGTTAAGTCCTCACCATGTGGATTTTTCCTATCTTCATCAAAACTCTCGCTATGCTGCAAAGGATCAATGCACCTTTATCTTCTTGTGGTGTGTTGCTATGTGCACACCATGAAGGCTGATAAGAGCTCAGAACCCGGGCTGACTCAGAGCCACAGCTCATTTAGAACACAGGGATGTAACACACAGATATGCCTGGCCACTTTCTACAAAAGTGATAAGTCTCTTATCTCCAATACTGGGAATTTAAACTGCTATCTTAAAGTTAATTCTTCAGTCTGCTTCTGGCTTAAGAAGTAATTTCAGGTCTATAACAGATTCCTGAGAAATCCAGATTGTAAAATCTAATGAGCAAGGCATTCTCACCTCATGAATAAACGCCTATAGACTAGAAATGGGACAGAAGGAGAATCTGATTTGCTGAATGAACTTGTGGTTCCTCTTCACCTTCACCATCGGTGGTCTCAGATGCTGAGGCAATATCTTTGAGAGGTACTTTGTTTTAGATCAAAGACTGAAGATGAGTTTGTCATTCTTACCCTTAGTCAAAAGGCTCTGGTGTTTCTGCAGAACCAATGGAAATCCTCTAAGTGCTTAGGTTCGGCCTGAGTGAAAAAAACCCTCAAAACCAGGCAGCTATTCTCTGCATTTTCTGCCACTGAGTTACCCAACAGTTTTATAGTGACATGGAAATTCCAAGACATAGTCTCCACTTCTCTCTGTCACTTATCACTACTTTTGTTCCTCCCTCCTGCGTGGTGGCTCTTACCTATGGCAGCTCTAAAATTATTGTTCATTTAGAAACTTCAAATACTGGGGAATGAGAGGAATGTTTTATTCCTTTGAAGAGCTAAGGGTAAACGATACAGAGATTATTAGAACTTCTCTTACACAAATTGCATAAGATAGAATATGTATTTGATAGTTTTGTAAACTTTTCTCCTTTGCTTTGGGTCACTGAACTGTTCAATCAATGTTGATGGATGAGATAGGCAATATTCTAATATGCTGCAGAACTTCAGTAAAGGTGAAAATATCCTAGAATGTTAATGCCAAAATTCTTAGCCAGGAGTCTATCATGGGCCACAGTGAGTCCTTAAGTCTCCTATGACTATGTACAAAGTGTGCATTTGTGATTACATGTGACTTTCTGAGGAGAGGAGTGCTAATTTTCATTAACTTTTTAAAAGAGACAGTTGTACCATAAAAGGTTAAGAGGATTCTGCTCTTAAGTATTTTATGCTTGAGAATTTTTGTTTAAGGAAATAACAGACTTTAAAATGCTTGGACAAAGTCCTCAACACAAATAAATTATTCTTACTTAGGTACAAAGTGCTGTGTGTGTGTGTGTGTGTGTGTGTGTGTGTGTGTGTGTGTGTGTTAGTGGTATGAAATCATTATCTTATGTGTGTGTGCAATTCAGGTGTGTGCAATTCAGTTGTGTACAATGGGTGTGATTACTTGCTGTAGGTATTATTAAGTGTTATTATGTAACTGACCAATCATATCTGAAGTAACTCAGACATAAGAAAATCTGTTTTGTCACTTCCAGGAGTAATGAAAATAAAAAACAGAATTATTCTTAGCTGGACACATTACTTGTAATCATTGTCCGTATTTGTTGTTTCAGAAATTTATTCCTTCCAGTTTAAAAATAAAAATTTCTGTCTATGGCCATGCTACCCTGAACAAGCCTGATCCCATCTGATCTTGGAAGCTAAGCAGGGCCGGGCCTGGTTAGTACTTGGATGAGAGACTACCTAGGAAGACCAGGTGCTGTAAGCGTGAAAAATGAAAAATAAAAAAAATAAAGGATTGTAAGCTGATAAGGTCCTTGCAATCTGTGAGGTTAACCAAGGGTTAACGCCTAAAAAAAAAAAATAAAATAAAATAAAAATTTCTTTCACTAGTATTCAAACTAGTTGATGTTATTGGATTGAGTGCCTATTAGAGGCAAAATGGTGACCACTTTACATGTAATAATTTTTATGCTAGAAGAGTCTTAAAGGCAAATAACTCAGGTCAGGCTAGGTTATGCTGTGATAACAAATAACCACCAGTATTTAGTGGCTGAAAAAAACAACAACGTTTTTCTACTTTCTACTGCTCATTCTACAAGTCCATTCTGGGTCATCAGGGACTCTGCTCCATATCATTTCCACTCAGGGATGCAGGTTAATGGGGGCTTCTGGAACCACCTGGAAGGTTGCCCATTAACTATAACAGTGGAAAGAAAACCAGCAAATCGCATGCTAACTCTTAAAGTTTTCTGCCTCGAAGTGACACATGTCACATGTGCTCTCATCTGTTGTCATGTTAGTGACATGGCCTTTGCCTAATTTCGAGAGAATGGGAAGTACGATCAACCCTCCCATGTGTCCAGAGCGGGACAATTGAAATACTGCTGAGCAGCGGAGTGACTGCCATGGCAGAGGAGTATTATTTTGTTTATCTTATAAATAGGATAACTAAGGATCCGAATTTGAGTAATATGGGTAAGATCGATAGCTGAAATTCGGGCAACATGCTGCATAATAACGACAGCTGTTACTATTGAGAAATAATCACTGGAAAATATGAAAATACTATCAAACTTAGCACTGATTTAATGATTTTGACTTAAGAAGTCATTAAATTGTTCAGATTTCCAGGGTAGTAATTAATTTATCAGTGCTGGAGCCTAGCGCAAGGTGTCGAAGGACATTTGAGTGATGAATTTTTTTCCTCCTCAGTCCCTCCCTCCGTCAGCTAGCTCTGCAGCCTTGAACTGAGCTGGTACCTAACTTAGCCAAGTCTCGGTTTTCTTCTCTCAGGTGAGGTTGTTGGGTTTGCAGAGCTCCATTTCTGTGCTGACAACCCACGTACTAAGTTGAGAGCTTGGCTACTAATCACCTCTGATTTCTAATTGTCCTTTTTCTGTTTTGATAGGTGAATCAGATATCCAGCCAGTAGATTAGTAATTTCAGTTTATTTGCAATTCTAATGTCACTCCTTAGAACTCCAGGTTTCATAGCTTTTTTAAAATCTCAAATAATCTAAAGTATTCTCAAAAGTTTTTCCACTCTTCAAAATAATCTTCCTTATGGTGATTTTTATAGATTCAATCTAAAACTAAGTTGTGCTTGAAAGTCTTTAAAGTCATCATTGAAAAATTGTATTGTGTGAAAGTATCTTATTGTGTGAAAGTATCATATTGGGTGTTGTAGGGTTATGAAGATATATGGATGACTTTCTACTTGTAAGAGCCTTAGTTATTCTAGAGGAACTAAAAATACCCCAAACTTTATAGAGCTATTGATTTCTTAGGAAAACAAAACATTGCCAAAATACAGAGTTTTTTTGAACTTGACCAAAAGATTATAGTTTTACGATACAATGAAAGTAAATATGAAATACACGTAGATGTATCTTTAGTTTTCACAGAACATATTTTTAAGGCATAGTTTAAACAGATATCTTATAGAAGTAAAAAAAAAAAAAACTAGAGATAACACATTAGAGCAAATATTGCTATGCACTTGGATTATTTTAAGCAAAAATACAAGAAGAGTCTCATACAGAATTAATTTGTCCTTTCTACACTTCTTTGTACCAAGAGTCTCTATTAACTCACTACTGTCTACTAGATAGAATAAATGGTGAGTCTCTTCTGTCATTCCATTTTCCTGCACTGAAGTGTTCACAGAGGAGCCTCAGCCTTGCCCTCGTCAGTTGGCAAGGGGTCAAGTAATTGAAAGTCTCACAGAGCCTACTAGAAGGTCCTGATGCATTACTGATGAATTTTACATTAGAGGCAGGAGCCTCATCAACAGTGGTACACAGCCAAGGGGAAGCAATGCCTGTCCTGGGGAAATGTAACACGAAAGGGCACTGCACTGGGCAGGCTGTCTTTCAAAAGTGGCAGTCCTGGATGTGGAAGTTTTTGAAAGTTAACTGGAATTCTTATTTTTAAGGAAATATTTGAAGGTATTTGAGCGATTTTTTATTTTTTTTTATTTTGCAGTTTTAAATGGTCATTGCAAAGAAATCATATAATAATAAAATGACCCATCCAGGCAAACACATTAAAATAAAAATTAAATAAGACTAAATGAGATAAAGAAGTAAAAGTGCTTTGTAGACTTTTAAACACTATGCAGCAGGGTATTATTTTATCGTGATTTGTTTTACAGTTTTGATTTCCTATGTCTTTAGAAGAAATATCATTTGGCCAGAAGCGAAATTAATCTTTTTCAATGTATATAAAGGGCTATTCAAGTTCCTCATATCCACCAAAACAAGAAAATGTATTGTTTGAGCAAGGAATATTTTTCCAGAACTGGCTCATAAAGTAATTTATCATTATTGTGATGAGTACCCTTAGGTTCTGTACATATCTTGTCATCCTATTTCTACTGCTTTGTCTTTGTTGAGAACCCTAATGTTCACTGAGCGATTTCACATTTGCGGTTTGGTTATCTGAGCTTCATGATAATATTTTAAGATAGATAAGGCAGGCGGTATTATCCCCATTTTATAGATGAGTAAATCAAGTCTTAAAGAAGCTAAACAATCAACCAAAATTATACAGATACTATCTTGCTGGTAGGCAGGTCAGACCCCAATATTCTAACTTTACGGGTAGCACTGTCTCTAGTGAATGATGGCCAGACTATAAGCCTCATGAGGGCAAAGGCCATGTTTGTTCTCTTCCTTATTTCCATGACTTAGCATTGCAATTACTGAGAGAATGCATTGTATAAATGTTAACTGATACATTGATTATGCTCAGATTGTTATTTCCTTAATATTATAAAATTAAATGTCTTGGGGAGGGAAGAAGCATCATCATAAGGAAAGTGCTTATCTTTAGGGAAACACAACTTCTCTAAAAAGGTGCTAGCACTTCATAGTTTTTTCATCAAGTTATTCAGTTGAAAGAGGTTTATTATACTCCAAAGTCCAGGAAATAAGAAATAAAGTATCTTTATCTGTCAATGAAACATAACGAAATTGAACATGAGGTTCAGTTAACATTTGCCACTTTAAAACATTTCTGGAAAAAAAAAATCAACAATTATATTTAAAAATGGGAAATAGTTTAATTTTAAGAAAAAAATAAATGTCTGGTAAGAATTTTGAGTCATTCTCTGTGTTTGACCTACTTATTTTCTAGCCTTCCCTCAAGGCTGCCTTACTGCCCTAGCCACAGCATTTGATCACTTACAAATCATGGCATATATTGTGTACACTGTATGCTAAGTTGGAATTGAGACTAAATGTGGCTGGGATAGGTTCAGCCTATTTCCCCAGAAGGCAAAGAACAGGAAAGTAGAAGAACCTCAGCCACTGAGAATATGAGAAACTGGACCTCACAGGAAACTGCTTCCTAAATCTGGAAAGTAAAATGAGTTTTTTATCAGAGAGATCAAGAGTCAAGTGTGTTTTGGGAAACTAGAGCACAAATCAAGGAAAGATGGCCTTTCTCCTAACTTGAGTTCACTCACTGTAGAGACACCGAGGTCATGCAGAGGCTTTTTTCAATGTCCCTGAGTGAGAAATGAATGGTCTGAGGGGCTAAGAGGCAGTAGTGGGAGTATTAGATGAAGGTACATGAAGCTAACAGTCCCAGGATATTAAAATGGCTGAAAGCAGAGGGCACTGCCCATATTTGCTTGCGGATCCTGTGTCTATCAGAATAAAGCTGACCGTTTGGTAGTTGAGGTAGAGGATGAGGGCCTGAGCTTAGCTCTGTCAGCTTTCATGCTGGTATCCAGGAGGCCCATTGTTTTGGGGGGAAATTGTGGAAAATAGAAGGTACTATCTGGAGAGCTTGCTGGGAACATTGCTGTGGTCATTGCACATGGGCCAGCCAGACCAAGGATAGAATAGACCAAGGATAGAATGTGATTCTCAGGCAGACTTGAGTCTCTCAACAGGGCAAGCAAGCCTAGGGGTATCTGAGGTAATAGGGGCTCCATCTGGTTCTGATCCAGTTCAGAAAGAACCAACTGGGGACTCACCAGCTGCAGACATCTCCAGCACAGGGCAGGCAGAATCATATAAGGCACCTAGGACATTTTTGCCCCAGTGGCTAGTGACAATCCAGAGAAGAACATGCATGGCACCTTCCCCCCTGGTCACAGAATTGAAGAATTGACCTTCTACATGGAAGGGACTATTGTAAATTAAGAGGAGATGGAACTGAAAGTAAGTGAGATACCATTAATTGGAAAATTTGTTTCTCTGCTCCTCAGTGGAGAGGGAGGGTGCAAGGAAGATGAGAGTCTATTAGAGAAAAATACAAAAACCTCACTTACTTTGTACATTTAAGTATGTTACATACATTTGCGTCAAACTGCATGTGCACCCTTTAGAAACTGGAAAGTTAGGTGAGGATTTTGTTTTAAACTATAAAAATATTCACCTTGACCCTATTAGGCCTCAGAAAATTATTAACCTAATTTATAGATTATATAAATGATGAAAAGACAATTGGAGTTTGGAAATTCATTTACTTTTCTAAGGGTTCTAAAGAAAATATGGTTCAAACATAAATTACCTACACTGAATGTATGTGCATATCCTACGTGGTTATATTATGTTTGCATATCTATGTTAACATACATATTAAAAGTATTAAATAAAAAGGTATAGCTAAAGCAGAACTGAGGGAGATTTTCAAGCATACAGCTTTTCAATCCCGGCACTGTTCCCAGAATGCCTCCTGTTGATTGGAGGTTACTTCTGTGACCATTTTATTTTTACTCTCTACACTTCAGGCTGGATGATTAATAAGTGAATAAATTCCAATTAATTAAGATGTACCTGCTAAAATAATCATAATTCCCAAGACAAAAAAAAAAAAAACTGTTGATTTGCTAAGTCTCCTCAAAACACTGCCACATATTACATGAGAAACAAATAAATATCTAGTACATGCGAGGGAAGAGCTATGTGTTTAAGGGGTTTTTGATTGATATCAATAAATAATATCCCTGTCTTGGAGAAATAGTTCTGTTTGAAAACGGTTTTCAAACGGAACTGTGTCGATAGCAACCTAATATATATTTTGCATTATTAAGAAAGACGCAGATTAAAATAGTGAATAATTCTGCTCCTACTAATCAAGGTAGTTCTTAGGTTGATGTATCCTGAATTAACATGGTTAGATGAAGTCATACTGTTTCATTGAATTAGGATTCCTAGTCTAAGTAGTGAAATTCTTCCAAATGTTTTTCATCCAAAGGCCACTTTCTTTATATGGGGGGTGACCTTTATTGTTGCCATTTCTTCCCGGTGAAGGAGAACTAAAAGAAATACGAGTTGGCTTATCCAGTTTGCCCTGGCGAGATTGCTCCCCATCTGTGATGAGCTAAAACGCTGCCCTCCCTCCTGCACACCGGTGTAGACTTTCTATCAGACAGAAGCCTGGCCAGGCAGGGTCAGCGAAAGTGAAAGTGTGGAGATTAGCAAGGGATTTTTAAAAGCACCCGAGAGGTGTTATTAATCCTTTGAAAGTGTGAGCCTTTCTGATATGGCAGCCGGGCTCCTGGGGGAAATCGCACAGTGTTCTGTATACTTGATAAGAAGAGTGTAAAGTAAAAGGCAATGAACTTAATGACCCAGAAATTATTATTAGAGAAAATTAATACCATCTTCAGGAGATTTGTGTCACTTAATGTAGCATTTGAAGGAAGTAAAAATTCCTTTGTGTGAAACTGCCTTTCATTTTAAGTATAAACACGTGCATTTGCATTCGGTCATATGAAGATTAAAGATTTGGCTTTGAATTAGCAAAGGCTATTTAACGCTGGAACAGGAGCCCGTGTGGCAGCTGTAGGGTGCATTTCTGAGAGATGTGCATGTTTTCTTCAGTTCTTCTCTGGCTCTCTTCTCATCAAGTATTTTTTTTTTTTGAGTATAATTTTGATTATTTTCAAAGGTTGTTTTAGTATTGGACTATTTTAGCAGAGAAAAAGTTTCAGTTGATAGCCTCTTCTTAATGGCTACTGCAATGCAACATGACACGACACGACACGGCACAACACAACACAAGCAAGTCAGCATGCAGAGAGCCACCTGTCTCCTCCACTCTGGCATCTCATCTATTGGGAGAAGATGATGAAAAGGGAGGGTGTGCAGCAGTGGAGAGATGATTTTCTTCAGCAACTCTTCCCCTTGTCAATTCCATTCTTTTTGAGGCCTATGAATGGCCATCTCCACTTTTATCAAGAGCTAAGAAATGGAGATTAACTTCAAGTAATATCAGTGCTGGAGATAGAGGTCACAGTCCTGTCATGATTTTCCGGTGAGTGCTAATCAGTCATGGCCAGTAAGCCCATCACAGCAAACAACCTTCCTTATGCACAGAATCATGGAATTTTAGAATTCGAAGAACCTAAATATTATTTAGATGAAACTCTCCATTATAAAACTCAACCATGATAGATGAAGCGAGCTAATCAAAGCCACATAGCTATTTAGTGGGAAACCAGGTTTTTCCTCATTATTATGTCAAGTTTTGTTCGTTTGTTTGTTTTTGGAAAGTTACCTGTGCTCAAGTGTTATTTTTTTCTCCAACAAGGTGATTGAAATGATTTTAAAATGCTAAAGTCACATGAGGTAATATTTTTCTGTTCTGGAACATGACCTTGCGTTCTTTGCCTTGGAAGAGACATATGGAAATCAGGAGAAAGGAATTGATGAAAAACAGTGTCAGTCATAGGTTCTGAAACTCTTTCCAAGATACCTGAAAGACCCAAGGGCCTGGTGCTTCGAAATCCACCACCTAATCCATTCCTTAGAGGCCTTGTTCTGAAGGGAGATTAATGAACCACCAATGGTTCTTCATTCTCTTTTTATTCTAGGACAGCTGAGACCCAAAAGCCCAGAGAGAAGATATTGAGTCTGTTTATTATACAAATTAGTTAATTTTTTCCTCATGAAATTTTGTAGATTTTAGGAGTGAACTACATGGAATAGAATCAAGTTTCTTGCTAAGGGATCTGAAGAGTGTCTTTGTCATAACAAAATTAAGCCAACATATAATTGTCATTTGCTTTATTCTTATGGAAATTAACATTAGCATGTGTATAATTGATCTAAAGTCCAGACACATCAAAAACATGAATCTATGTATCTATGTGATTTTAACCTAATTATAAAGAACTACATATGTTCTTACTTAAAACTTATATTTTCTTTTTAATTTTTTTTTAATGAAAGGAAATGTTTTTTATTCCATGCCTCTGCCCCCGGCTTTTAAAAATCTCTTTCCTTTTTCCCTCGAATGACCGGAGCTGCAGTCATTAGCCTCTCTAGGGCTCTTGAACTGAACACTTATTCTTTTAAAAATCATCAACACAGGATCCGTTGCCAAGTGGAGAAGCCAATTCTCTCTCCATGCTCTAGCAAGTGTTTTCTTTGTAGCACTGTTGGCATGGAGGTGAAGGGCCTGGAACTTGATATTGAAATGGCAGTAAGAATGCTGCTATTGGATACAAGTTTATTTCAGAATTAAAACAAATACATCTAGAAATTGCAGTCTGGATATTAAAATATAAGCACATGAGAAATTGTAACTGTAGCTACATGGGTATCTCTTACTTGAAATCAATAGAAAACTAAGTGTATTTGCTTTATTATCACAAAGTACACATAGATTTGCTATTATATCAATAATTTTACCCGAGCAGAAAAGAAAACTTAGAAATTAGAACAAAAATTAATTGTTAATAATCTGTTAAAAATGCATGTACTTATCAGATCAATATCCGTAGCTAAATGTTTGGTTTCTATTTCTTATGACAATTATGCAGTAGATAAGACTTCTTATTTAAAAAATATCATCATAAAGGGGGACATGTAGAAAAAGGGGCTACAGAGATTTTAAATTCAGGTGAAGTTTTTGGGATTTTTTTTCATGCATTCGATACATGTGTGTTGTTCTGTGTTTTATGAATAATATAAAGAAAGTATATGTTTCTAATATTGCATATTAGTATTTGGAAAAAAATTAATGTTACAAAGTATGGCAAAATTTTCCTGCATGTGTATAATTTTGTGAAAGGTGAATAGATACTTGGATTTTCTACATGATTTTATTAGATGGTGCTAAGTTTTCTAAGATGAGTGAACTCTTTCTATATTAATGCATAAAGCCATTTTTATTTGAAAAGAGAAGGCTCAAAAAGTTAAGATGTGTCATTGCAATTACAGATGTGTTTTAGGTTATGTCTACATAAATATCACATAATGCTTATTGCTATAGTGTGTAGGTGGTTGTTGCATGTATGTGCACTTGTTTGTGTTTGTGCATACATTGGAATGTGTGGGTGAAGAAAAAAAGATGTTTCCTTTTGAGACCATATGCCAAAAACAATTTTAATAATAGCTAATATAATAAATTTTTCATTCTTAAGGCTGATATTAAAAATGTCTTTGATACCTAGCTGGATCATACTATACACATACATTTTATTTTTTTAGCAAATTATTTTAAAAAATTTAAACCGATTGCTAAAAAATAAAAGTCTATATATCCAACTCTCTTGACAGTTTTTACATTACATACAAACCTAAAATGTCTAAAACGGAGCACTCAATTTTCCCCTCAAATCTGCTTCTCTCCCAATCTTCCTCATCTCAGGAAGTGACACCAAAATTCAGCAAGTTCTTCCTATGCATTTTAAAGTTTAAATTTTGTTTATATTTGTGAAAGAGAGCGGTCTGATACATAGTCACTGAAAGTTTGCCATATGTGATCCCAATTTACACTATAAACTTCCTCTTAACGGGCATCTTTGTGTAAAGACTAAAAGACTACTACTAGAAAGTTTTCACAAACGGTGGTGCTGGATTGCAAATAGCTTGGGTTGTCATGTGTACCTTAATATTTATTGAGTGCCTACTAAGTGCTAGACAATTTTAAACACTGGGAATATATCTGTGAATTGATGTACCCTTGTTTTGAAGAAACCAAATCAAATGGATGGATTGTACAATCTGATTAGAGTTAACTTCACTACTATAGTTTTCTATTGAGGAGGCACAAAAAATTTTAAAACTTCTTTCTGTCATTAAGAATGTTTTATTTTTGGTAGAACCAATTAAAAAAATAAAAATAAAATGAATAGAAAACAATCCAAGTAATCTCTAATTTGAGCTTGTGTGGCTTATGCATATGTATATACACATATGAGGAATTCAGAAGAAATGAAAGAATATGGTGAGCTGAGAATCATTCTTTAAACACACATTGAGAACTGGTTAACAAGTTGCATGCATTTGTTAGGCTTACCTACTGGACATAGTGATGACTATTTCTTGTTTCCTTCACTCAATACATATTTATTGAGTGCCTACTGTATGGTTGGCACTGGACTAGGAGAATAAAGGTTGAATCAGGCATATCCTTGCCCTCCTTATGTACTTAGGATCCACTTAGTCTCATGATAAGACCACTTTCTGAATCATTTTCTACTTTCTGGAGTTGATATTTCTTGTTACTTACAGGATGACCACCTCATGTGTGGTCCTAATTACATGGCAACATCTGCCAAACTCAGGGCAGCCATTCTAGGGTCAGGCTTCATCTCAGTAGCAGTTGTAAAAGCCCATGTCTTGTGAATTATCTGTCTCTTCCCCAAGATCTCTGGGCTTGATCTTGTGTCCTGACTCTTTTGGTAGCTGACAAAGTGTTTTGCTTTAATTCTTATTTTTCTATATTACTCTAGTCAGGATTGACAGATCGATGTTGTATTAAATAAATATAGTATCATTTGTCTAGCAGTGCTGGAAAAGCAGTGTTCTCTATAAATGTATTTTTCAGATAATGGAAGCTTATCGCTTTAGGTAATGACATTTTTAAACATTTTAATAATATTTGGTGAAATTCTGAAACATACTATGGTTTGCAATCTGAAAAATATAATTAATTCATATAAATGGAAAGAAGGAATAGCAATAATTAAGAATACAGACTGGAGTCTAACTGTCTGGGTTTTCATCCTGCTCACCACTGACTGGGGTCCCACATGGAGCCCAGTCATGCCTTCTACTTCACATATTTGATTCGAAGATGAAAGTGTCCTTCCATGGAAAATGCTTAGTATAGTGTCAGACATTTTATAAGTGCTCAGTAACCACCAGCTCTTGCTGGTCTTGCTGCTACTGTTAACATTTTCATTTTTTGAATTCATAAGAAAAAAATACAAACAATCCCCTTGGCAGAAAGTAAGAACAAATAATTCAGAAAAGAAATAAAAAGTGATAAATTTTCTCATCTAGTTGGGTTCTGTTTTTATTCTTTATTTCTATTGAGTGGGATTATGTTGACTCATGCAGGAATGGTAGTGAATGTTGTTGACTTTTTCAAATGGTTCTAGATATTTGGACTGAACGTGAATCTTATACCATGGAGAGATTTTTTAATGGAGCCACTCGTAACACTTGAAGAGTTGAGCAGGAGAGCAGACCATCCTCACAAGCAGGAAGATCCAGGGTTCATCACTGATGACCACGACCAATAGTGTGTGAATCAGCTCTGCACATATGGTTCTGAAACGTGCTTCTTCATTTTTGGGGTAAGTTTTGTAATTTAAAAAAAAATGTATGCCAAGAATACAGAATGAATTTACTTCATTAATAAATAAAGAAAGTCAATAAATCTCACAAAGAAACATAATTCTCGTCCAGTAAGATCTCTGAACCAGTTTTGTCTTCTGTAGAAATGTTTATCTAATATATTTTAACTCTGAAGAGAGGTTCTATCTGAAAATATTTAATATATTGCTGTAATGTGTTGCTTGAATATATGACTGACATCATAGAAAAGATCAGGAAGAAATATCTTTGTTTCATCCTTTACTTAAAAGGTCTGCATGAGTTTCTTGAATGCAGATTGCCAACTCACATTAAAAAGTTTCTTGTTGCTTACTTATTCATATAGTGGAAAGTAAAGAAGAACTGTATACTGAATGATTACATTGTGTTTCAATTTTTTATTGTTTTCTTCAGCACTGAGATTAATTTTGGATCACTATCAGTTCCTTGTGAATAGTAAATATTATATTGATTAGCATTTAGTAAAAAACTTTTATTCACGAAAAATGATTTTCCTTTTGCACTTACATTTAGGGTTCATGTCTAGTAATAACAGCATATTTTTTCCATTTTATACCATGGATCCTAAGTAGTCATTAGCTAAATGAAGTATCTTTTGTCCTGTACTATGAACATTCAATAGCAAAAAAGTTTTGAGCATTTTTTCCTTCTATATTTGCTACACATAGGCCATGACCTGATTCATATTTTATAAATCAGTGTATTCACTCAATTGTGAAGCAAAATGTATGCAAGCATGTCATGGGAAAATAATTGGTCTCTTGTCTTAAATGTTATTTATATCATGTGACTTTCAACAATAGCATCTAATCGAAGAAATATGCAGTAGTTCCCTCTGCTTTCTCTTTAATCATATTTGTCATTAACTTTGCTACTGATTCTTCATGTTTCTCTTCAATTGCATGTTCCCCACTCGCCCACCGTTTTTAATAAAAGTGAAAATTTGAAGGTAGTCTTTGATTTTGATCTTTTCTGCCATTAGCAAATTAGTCAGTTTCATACAGAAAAACATTTTACACCAGTTCTGAAAAACTTTGGTTGGCTTGCTCAAGAAATCATTCTGGATTTTTTTCTTTTGAAAATAACAAAAAGTTTTAATGATTTAATGCCTTTGCTTAAAGTGTTTTTTAGTAGATAACATATCAAATACTGCAGCAAATAGATAATTCAACAGAAATTTCTACTCCTTATTTGCCTTTTTTTCCTACTTTGATAAAATGTCACTTGTAGATTCATTTGTCTTAACACATCCAAATTTATATTTCAGATTCTCACTGGACTCTATCAACTTTTAGGTTTATTGCCTGTTCTTGATTATAGAATTTATATTTCTATCTGTAAACTGTAGTTTAAGCCACTGATAAACTCAATAAGTGTATTTTCATAGTAACACTTAAATGTAAATCCAAAAAATATAAAATGTTATATACAGATGATCTGAAATGTTAGATAAGGTGTGTGCTCTATAACTCAATAATAGTTGAGATAATATAAGTGAAAACATTTTTGTGGTGTCTTTGTCTCTGTGTATATTTGTATATGTGTGTGTATGAAATCTAAAGACATACTGATTCTAAATAACAAAAGAATTTTTGATAGAATGATGATCTTCCTTATATTTAGATTTGAGTAGTATTATATGTATAAAAGAGGCTTTTCCTCTGCATCTGCCAAACCACCTGAAGGATTTTCATAGCCCGAGGTGCTCTGCAGTTATCATGCTAAAAGCAGCTGTCAGTGCACTGTTTTCTTTTCACTATCAGCTGTCATTTTCAGTTGGTCACTCTGTACCTTGATTTCTTGTAATCTTCTATCATTTATCATTCAATAAAAACTCAAGAGAAAGTTAAATATCTGACATCATAAACCTTGTTTCATATAGTAAAAGAGAGTGGGTTGTGAACTAAAAAGTACAGCACACTCTCCTGACACGTCTGCCACATGTGCTTTGTGACTGCCATTTTTCATGATGCTCAGAAGCCTGCTTAACTTAATTGTCACTGTCTGATTTTTGTTGCCTTTGCTGGATTTCTGAATTTTCAAGAGTTTGACTGCTACTTTGTATTTGTGAAAGTGTATATACTTAACATCCAACTATTATTCTGCTAAAATTATAATTCATTTTCTCATTTATTCAAGTACTTACTTATTAAATAAATATATTTCCTAATTTTTACTTTACAAGTATTAGCTTATTTAATTTCCAGAATAAACCTATGAAGTAGGTACTATTATTATGACCACTTTACAGATGAGAAAACCGAGGCATAAAGATATTAAATAACTTGCTCAAGTTCATACATCTTGTAGATGGAGGAGCAAAGATTTGAACCTAGACACTGTATCTGCAGAGTACATGTTTGAATCACTACTTCATGTGGTATTCATTCAACAAACTTTTTTTGAGATGCTACATATGATATTTAAAAATGAGGGAAATTAAATAAATGCATCAGTAACTAAAATCCATTAAGGTAAAGGATATGAATCATAATAAATATTTACTTAAATGACTTGGAGGAATTTGGAGCTGGAAGGGAGTAACTAAATGGAAAGATTAGGAAATATTGTTGATGGAGGAGACGCTGCTCTTTTGGAATAAACTATAAAATGTGGATTGAATTTTAACAAAGATTAGTATTTGGAGAGCCAATGTTGAAGGTAAAGAAAATTATAAAAGCAAAGCTACATATTTTTGAATTATAAGCCAAGACTTTATAGTGGACAGAAGGTATGTGGTTCAGTTAAAGTCATGGTGTCCTCAATGGTGGCTGTGACTGAGAAGGAGGTCCTTTTGGATCAGAGCCTGAAGTTCTAGACTAACGATCTAGGGCCTAAATTTGTTAATATATTTAATTAGCTTAGTCCTTGTTGGGAAAAAATAAGTTATGTTTGGGTTCCAGAAAGGAAGTGATCGATCCTGTGTTCCCAAAGAGCAAGGTGGTAAAGCAGGTTGAGTGCTGCTGGAGATGGAAGTTTAAGGGAGAGTGGAGCCCTTGGCTGGGGAACAGGAGAAGAGACCAGGGAGGGAAACTTGTCTATTGGGAATTTTTCAAAGAAAATCCTACTCCATATAAAAGAATCCCTCACATTGACCCCAATAATCTCAGTGAACCTATGGAAAATTCGGAGATACCTCGTGTGATGGTGTTTCTGGAAGGCCGGGGAATGACATGCATTCATGTCTGTGAGGAGTAACTTCCAGTCTGCAGGATTTAACGTTTTATGCAAAGGTGGTGATAAAACTAAGAGACAGTGTTCAGACACATAATGGATAATCGTATTTCCTTTATTTTTTCATTAATAAAAGAATTGCTAGTTTATAGGCCATCAGCCAACATATACAACAACGGTTCCTAAGCTGACAAACAGGAAATCTGTTCTTAGCTGATACTGTGCTCCTGCTGCTGTTCCATTCAACCTATAAAACATCATACCTGTATCCTAGATTCCAACACACCACAATGAATAACTTTATCCTCAGTATTTGAATCAAACTTAGAATGATTGGAAAAAGCCTCATGTTCTAAAACTCATTTAAATATTCAACTTCAGAATTATTAAATCAACAAAAATTCTCATTTGGTAAGAATCTCCTTGGAAATATATGTTTACATATGTAAATAAGTATGTGTGTTTATGCGTGTGTATGCATGTGTGTGTGTGTGTGAACTGTAGAATTTTCTGAAAGAAGCCATTCAGAAAAAATAACTAATACAACTTATTTCAATAATAAGTTGTAATACAACTAATAAGTTGTATTAGTTATTAGTAAAATGTCATCAAAACCCCAAAAGATCATTCTAATTTTATTAGCTCAATTTTTTTGCATAACAATCAAATCAAATGATCACGTTCACATAGCTTAATTTTAAAATGATTCTAAGAAATGATTGTAAGTAAATAAATATATTGAGCATGGCATTAGATGCATGAAGCAGGAATTCCGAGAAGTCTGAGCTAGAGGTATGAAGTTGGTTGTCCTTGGTATCTAAATGGTATTTTGGGTCAAGTGAATGAATTAGATCACTCAGAAAGAATGTTTTATACAAGACATCAAGTCAGATTGAACAAATCTTTCAATATCAAGTGATATTGGTTTAAAAATCTCTATCTTTAAGGACATATTACTGCTAACTTCAAAATTTATAATTTTTATTATGACTAAAAAGGATCCTTAGAGAATGTTGAATAGTTTGTTAAATGCTTAGCAACATACTAAGAGTGGCTAATATTTACAGTGACTATTAAAAGACTGCATTTGATATTCACAATAAATGGCAGATGATTAAAAACTACTCGTTCTCATTTCAAAAAACACATTGCCAATAGAAATCATAATATAAGCAGTGTTTGAATTCTCAGGCCAGTCCTAAAATCTTCTAAATATGTTTACATTCATAAAACTTTTGTGACATTATTTATACACATGAACAAAATGAAGTTCAGAGAGGCTAAATAATTCTCCTGCAAATGCAATGATGTATATGAAAGTGCTTTGTATACTACAAAGTCTTATATAAAGGTATTCTTATTATCACTTTGTACATGGATCAGAGCATCTCCCTAAAACTACTTGTGTAAAGTCTTACTGATTATTTATATTAAAATATTCTTTTGTGGTAGACAGCATGTCATTTGTGGACCTTTCAGTATAAAGTGTATTTGTATAGAGCTCTTTGTAATAAGTGAAAGAGAAGAATCACTTGTCTAAAGAGCACTTGGATCCCACTGAGCAGTAAATGAGAAACAAGGTGAGACCTCGTTGTTCTGAGAACAGCATGTGGGAGAAGAAAACACAGGCATGAGTTAGAAGTGAGGTGCAGGAGGATTCTGGAGTAGGATGCACGGTGTCACTCAGTGCTTTTCAACTCCTTTCTAGCCTTTACACTGTTCTCTCACAGACATTCCCTGTGGTAGCACTGGTCATTATATAAGATGGCATTCAACTCTGCCATTGTGTTGAGAGTGGCTGGTGGTCGGTGATGTTGGAAGACTACCTCGATCTGCGTGCCTGAACACCGGGATTCTAGCTGATATTTGATTTGTCAATGAGAAAGTGTCTCCCTTGTTTTTGAGTCTCTGCTGCGTCATTGATCAGTTAGAAATGCCGTTAGGTTGGAATTTGGGTTAGCTACCTGGCCCAGAATTTTAGAAAGATAAACCTGCATTCTTCCTGAACTAGGGGAAGGGGTCTGAGCTTTTTAGAAATGTAGGCTGGAGTCCAAAAGGGAGGTCAGCTTAGTCTAAAGGTAGAAATAAAATAAAAATAAAAATAGACATTTCTCAAAGGAGAAGGTCAAGGAGGGGCTGGATTCTAACTCCAGAGCCGAGGGAACTCTGAGAAAGATTTGTATCCTGAGAAATCCTTAACTCATGATGTACTTAATTTTCTACATTCAGATTGTGGCAAAGTCTGAGGACTAAGAATGGATTTGAGAGAGGTTTGAGTGTTATTTCTGTAAGTCCCACGAAGGCATCATAGGACACCACCCAGGTGATGGCAGGAAGTGGAAAAAGCCTGAGATTTGGTCAAATCACTAAGAAATTCTCATCTTTATGGAGGGGTGCTGAAAAAGGCACTGGAGGCCAACTCCTTCCATTAGCTAAGTAATTTTGGAGGCAGCAAAATCTAATGAAAAGCACACCTGAGTATCTCATCTTGAATCCACTGCCTGGACCGAGAGAGACCTTGGTAAATCTACCCTCTATTACCCTTCAATTTTCTAATCTAAAATGGGAGTAATATCCATTCCTTCTTACCTGTGAACATGTTGTGTAGATTAACATGATGGAGTTTGAAAGGTGCTATTTAAATATAATATGTTATTAAAGTATTATCATTCTAGTTGCTGGTGATTATGTAGAAAGCTTTAAATCACCTGGTTATTTCCGGGATTCAATTATCGTTGTCGGTTGCTATTTCTCCTTTCAAAGACATAACATTTCTTTGTCACATAACATAGACTTTATGGTTTTGAGTTGTGAACACAAGTCTGTGTTTCACTTGAATGCATTCAAAATTGTGGTAGCAGAGCTTTCTCGATATAGATTGCTGTAATAATTTGAAAGGGGGAACATGGGGCATCTTTAGAATGACTTTTCACATTGTCTGCAAGTTTTTAATTTGGGGGATAAAGTGAAAAATTTGGTCAAGGCCAATGAAAGTATCACATCATCATTTAGCTACAGATACAATAAAATATGAAAATCCAGAGATTACTGGCATAGCAATTCCATATGCTTGGCATATGTCTGCATAGATTCTATCCTTTAGTCTATTTATTTCCCAGCTTTTGAAACGATATGCCATTCCCCAGAAGGCTGTCTTGTCTTTGCTGTTTTCTTTACAGATATTTTTCGTTCAACAGCTCTGACCCACATTTTTTTTTTTTCTTTGCCACCCAAGTATATTCTGGGCAGAAACTCTTCTAGTCCAGGCCATATAGAATTCTTTGTAGTCCATATGAAGCAAATGTAGCTTTTTCTAAATCTCTTTTGCCTTTCAGCCCCTATATAATCAATACTGGATTGTTTTCACTTTAACTTATTGGGTGGTTGAAGGAGACATGATTGAATGTCTGTTTACTTCCTAAGCCAAGATATTTCTAGCTTGTTATACAAGTCAGTGATTAATGGAACATGGCTAGGGAATGGAGTCTGAGAATACAAAACCATAGATTAAACTTTCCTTCAAGTTTTAGAAAGTATTTTTAATACTAAATTTTGAATAGTCTTAAAATTCCCCCCCTAATTATACTACCTTTACATACTTGACAATGAGTCAAAAGAGCCATTTACAGTTCTATGACTTATAGTTCCCTTTCGATATCTATAGTTGTTTTTTCTAAAAATATCACTGTATATTCCTTCAAAATGCAGGTTATTTTTTTCCCTCCTGGAATCTTTAATAAGCCCTGAAACTCTAGTTACTATGTTTTTTCCATTGGTGATGAATTGTCTTGACAACACATGCATATAAGAGTACAACTTAATAAGTTCGACAGAATTATTTTTTAAAAGTGTTACTTTCACGATTCTCATACCTTGTCCATGTACTTGTTGACTATTGACAAAAAATACATTTATTTAAAAGCCAATCAACCTAAAACTGATTACTTTTAATTTTTGTAGACTTTCACCTTTTCATTTTCAACATGCGTTGTACACTTTCTTTAGAAGAACTCTCACTCTACTGATAATTTTACAGATAGAGCGCTTGGAGAAAACTTTCTGATATGTTTTTAATTAAAAATTACTCTAGTCTCTTGTGCTAATTAAAATAAAAGAAAAAAAAGTTCATTTTTTTAGTACATATCAAGGCTGCTGTTATTTAGATAATGCTTAGACACACAATACCCCATACAAAAAAAGCAAATGGTGACAGATTATGCAATTCCAACTTCCTTCACTGCTGAACACTGTACAATTGCTCCCTTTTCTTATCTGTTGTGCAGGGCCTTCCTGACAGAAGTGCACACACTCTGTCTCATGCAGAATTGTGGGCATGTTCATTAGGTAGTGTATTTTCCCCACTCTGCTTCTCACATGAACAATGGGAACTTCGTTATTTCTCTCTGTTGTCTATTATGGCATTCAAGTTCTTACCATTCCAACATTTTCAGTTCCTGCTGTTAGCAGAAAAGAAGAAAGCCGAGTATTACAGCTATTGTCAAAAGGTTTAAAATGGTTTATAGAGATTAATTTGAAATGACACTGTGGAGCTCAACAATTCATGATGGCTGTTTTCATTTATTTGACAATTTTGCATGCTTCTTGCATGAAAAGGCTTCCTTGGGAAATGATTCTGGTTTATTGATTGTTATTCTAAATGAAATAAGTGTCAAAGCAAATGATGAGTGGACCCTAACTAACGTGTAAATTACTGTGCAAGATAGATTTTCAGTAAACAATTACTGGCAAATCATCAAGAAATGCACACTGATAAAGGATGCAGCATTCAATGAGTAAATACTTCCTGATTATTGCTTTGCAAACTATTTTTTTCTTTCCACCTAGAAATACCATGCCAATGAATTAACACTCACTATTTAGTTTAATTGGCATGCTCACTTACCAACTGTTGCTCATAAATTAGGATTCATGAAACATTTCTAAAAATCTGTCAAACTCTCCATTTTTAGCAGGCGAGAGTTTGTTGAGGCAAACCCGAATGCTCAGTTTACTACATGAGTTGAGATGCTGAAAAGCTGGTGTAGTGTCATACCAGCTGCTATAGGCGGCTATTTATTAGAAAATTGTTAGGGTATGTGTGATTCTGAAACTGTCTCTTCTCTTTTTAAAATATACTGTTGTTTAAAAAAGAAGTAGTTCATATCCTCAGTGTGAACACTTTGTCATCTTAATGCGTGACAACCTATAAAATAACTTAACTAACACCATTTCTCTTCCATGTCCTTGAATCTCATCTCTCTCCCTTCTCATCTATACTCTGTATTCAAAGTACAACTTCCAAAATAACTTACTCGCATCACTATTTTTATCACAATATCACTTCAATCAGTAATGTTTCATTTGTTCTTTCTTTTTAAAATTGTAAGATCTAAATAAAAAGTTTTTAAAAATGGTCAAGCACTCAATTGTTTTTTTTTTCCCACTTGATGACAAATATCCGGATGCCTGGTGTTAGATACACAATTTGAATGAGTGACCCAATTTTTCATTTCATCCAGACATCAAGATTGAAGAGGGGAGAGAGAGAGAACATGAATTCCTTTGCTTATTATTCTTAGAAGGCCACATCTTGTTCAAGCCAATAATCTCATCCTTTTCTTGGCCTCTGGTTTGTTCTTTTTCATATCTTTGATCCGTTTTATTATTTTTCTGAAATTGCTGAATGCTCAATTAATTAACAAATTTTAATCACTTATTAAACCTTTATAGAATGCGTAACACTGTAGAAATTTGTGAAATGAAGGAATCCTGACCTGATGGAGTTTATATTTTTAAGATATGATTATCAAAACATCAAATGACTCAGTAACATGATAATATCGCATATTTTTGGATACAAAACAGTATCATTTAAACTGAATACATAAACACAAACATGGAAGAAGTTTGGTTTAAGATTTTTCTTTTAAATTGCAGATTACAGTTACTGTTGATAAAAGGTAGCTGAGCAGTTACTTAAAGAGAAACTGAATTTTCAGCCCTTGGGAGTTGGAAAGAGTTACAGTTATTCAGAGAAAGAAAAAGACAAGAAGACTGAAGTATTTTTATTTTTTTTTTCCTATCTATAGTATAAAAGTATTAAACTTATTTATTGTGCTAATTGCCTGATCTAATACTACAGTAGTCATTTACTGGTCATGGAATTGGATAGAATTATTTGTGTCATTCCCTTGCTAGTATTATTACCTCCCATTAGGAGTACAGAAAAAAGAATATTTTTATGGTTATTTTTATTGAATATCTGCTTTGAGAATCTTAACACACCAGAATGTGGTGAAATATACAGTGCTTGTGAACCAATTCTTAGCATGTCAGGTTTCTAGGTTTTATTTTAACACAATACTTCATGACGCCCTCTTCTCTCCTTCCCTTCCTTTCTTCCTCCTTCCTCTTCCCTCCCTCTGTTCCTCCTTTATTTCACAAATGAGGTAGAGCAGAACTGTTACACTCATCACTGAATGTCACCTCTCTATCTTCTTTCCACAGCTTGTTTTCACAATTAATTTCAACAGGAAAAAAAGTGTTGAGAGTTGCCAATTGGATATTTATTTTAAAAAAGGAAAATTTGGGGAAATTTTTATTCTCTAAGTTAAATAAAGAGTGCTCATTTTACCTTGCCTAACATGTATGAAGTCTTAAGTCTGAAAAATGCATCTGCTCTGCCTGTGGTACTTGTCTTGCAATTTGGAAACATTTGATAGCCCAGTTTTTCCTCTAAGAACATGGCAAGTTATTTTTAGGTGTCAGCAATCTATATTGTAATACCTTTAGATATAGTAGTCTCAGCTCTTTCCTAACCTTTCTTATCATAGTAGTAGGTACAGTTAAACACTGGACAGGGAGTGAAATCTTCCCTCATGACCTCAGCGGTCACCTGGATGTCACCTCACTGCCTCACCTGAAAGAAGGAAAATTTCCTGGAGGAAATCTAAGGGACCTCTCATCTTTGGAGGTGGGTCTACTTAGGAAGGTAGAATGTAATCTGAATTAATACTTATATCCAGTCTATCCTCTCCATGTGTAACCTTTTAGACATTTATTTCTTGGGCAAAGCGTAAAGAGAAAGGAAAATGTGAATCTATTCTCATCTCAAGCGTGTCTTTGTAAGCCCAGCACTTGGACCTAAATGCCTTAGCAGAGACACTGTAAGTGTCTTTTAGAACATTATTTTAATTTCTGATAGAGCAGTCTATTACAGAATGGCTCACCTTGAAGATCCTAGAACATTCTTGTGACTTTGTTTTCTTTCCATTGGTATGATCCAAAAAGCAATGTCAATTCCTTGAAGAACTGCTATGATGGTGGTTTTATCAGTGTTGAGACAACAGAAAAAGTTGTGGTACTTAGTTTGAATTATATACATATTATATATATCATGTTTATAAAGTATGAGTCTACTTAGTCTTTCTTATTTAAGGAAGAAAAAGAAAAAAATACATCATAGAGAAATGGATATATGTATTTATTTTCCAAAGAATTAAGTGTATAAATTTTTTCCACTAAAATGGGAGAAATTCCTCAAATTGATATATATTATCTGATGCCATGCAATACAAAAAGTCAGCTTATTCCTTGAGGAAAATGATGTGTTTTGTTAATACAATAATTTTGATCACTTAGATTTGATCATATGTGACCACAGGACAATTGTTTGGATTTGTCCCATGATTGTTACATTTTTCATTCAAAGTGGCAGTTATATGTGCCAGTGGGTTATGGTACAAAAAACACCTGAGGGTTAACAAAACTCAGAGACTGCAAACAATTGACTCTAAAGTTGACTTTCCTTTGTCTTTCTTCTGACTTTTCTCTAACTACACTGTGCGAAGGGTAAAGCATCATTGATGGAACATAAATGAAAGCTTCATAAAAAAAAAAATGGGTCTGGAGGAGGATTTAAAAGGGTTTTTCACAAGCAAAGGGTGATGTTTAAACAGCAAAAAAATCTTAGCCCTCCTTGAGTTAAAAGACTATAGAGAAAGAAAGATAGTTTTCTTTGTTTTAAAAAATGGTGGAATTTATCTTTAGATAAAGGAATAAAATGTATGCAGTTTTTAAAATTCCCAGCCTTTGCATTTTACGGCAGAATAAATACATTTATAATTTTGAAAATGTTTATTTTCTTATTTAGAGGGATCAGTTTATGAAAACTTGAAGTCTGAATTAGATGAGAATAGAAAATTCATTTCTTGATTATTTCTATTGTCTGTCTTAGTTTTTCCTAAAACACAAATGGATTTAGGGGTGAGGGGTTATTCATTAAAGAATGTGATCGCCCCAGAGTTTGATGTCAACCAGCAGCTCCTAACCTTCAAAGACATTTGTGAGAATTCATATCACAAGGAATTATCCATGTGGATCATATGTTTTTAATTATTTGGTGATGATTACCTCTATCTAACATTTATTTAATTTTCTCTATATATGTGGATTATATATATAAAATATTACATGTGATATATATTCCAACAAGCAACTTTGAATACATTTAAAATTTTTGACCTTCATTATTACTTTCCATTGAATTTTATCCGTACTAGATAATACAACTAATTGATATTTATTTCTTTTTACTGCTGGAGGAAATCCTAACAGCTTTCAGACTCACCAGGAAAGTTCCAGGTTAGTGCTGATTGTTAATGAACCCTCTCATGCACCTGGTTTTATGGTTGGAAAGAAATCATTTCTCTCAAGGGTCCCATTTCTGTAAACCTCCTTTAAACTAGTAAGAAGATAGTATATAGGCAAAACTCAGGTTACTCCAAATATTTAGTCTAGAATTTGCTTTTGAAATCCAGTGGATATCAGAAGTAAGGATTTGAAATCCCCTGGGCACAAAAGGTTACTATTAAATTTGTGAATGTTTTAAAAGGATTTAATTCAGATAAAAATCCTTAATTTTCAATTTATACCACAGACTTAACCCCGAAAGGCTAACTAAATTACGTGACAATTTCCTTAATCATTTGAAAAAAAAAAGTGTTCAATTTAAAGGTTTTTTTTTTAACCAATTTAATAATGATAACATCTTCTATTTGGAGTAGGGATTTAAGAAAGTGCTATTTTGGATTTACTATAAAGCTTTATTCTCTCAATATGATTAAAAAGTGCTTCTTCTAGTGGCTTACCAAGCTAGAGAAATACTAGAAAGAATATAGCTCTTGGCCCTACATGTCTCGGAAGCTAATTGTTCCCTTTAAAAGGTAGTTTTGTGGTCTTTGGTTCAAATTAATGCCCTATAGGTAGGGATTTACATTTGGTTTATTTTGGGTTAAATATAACTCTTGAGTTTGAAATACAAAAAGTTTCCTGAGAAAAGCTTGTAAAATATTTTGGGCAATCTTAACAGTACTGTTCAAGTGAATCAGAAACATATGGATTCAAATTTCTCTGAAAACACATGGTTACATATATTTGAGGGGAAAATTTGGGGTTTTACTGCATCCCCCAACTTGAGATATGTGGCTTTAGAAAAGAGTTTTAGATGTGTAAAAGTGTTCTCTGTAGTGCTGTGTTGACTCATCCTTTATAGAAACCCTCTTCAGATAGGTCTGGCTAATATTTCTATGTTTGAGGGAAAAAGCATGGTGTGAATTTACTTTTCATTCCACAAGTGGTCTTGATGAAGGCCACAAAAACTTTAGTTTAACCACCGCTCTACCCTATATTTCCGATGGTGAAATATTTCCTACTACCTCAGGCCATTTGGTTTCCAGGAGACCTCACCATTGACAAAATGAAAAATACGATTTGCTCACTGAAACTCATTTTCTTATTCTGTCATGTAAGGAATAAGTTGGGCCTGCCCACATGGGCTGGTCTGGGTTCAAAGATGAGAGAGAATAATGTTTAAGATTCAAAAAGAGTCGTTTTCATTCATTTTACTATCAAACCAGCAAGCAAGCCGGACAGAGACAAGAAAGATCATGCATGGATAAAGGTGAGTGTATGCAACCATATGATGTTATATTCCCTCATGGGTTTTTAAAAGGTGGTCATGAAGCCTGTGGTTCCCTTAAGCTTTTGAGGGGAAAAATCTCCAGAGCAGAGAAACCAGAGCTTACTGCTTTTTATAGTTACTTTATTTGAGGGTATCAGGAGAGTCCACACAAACAATCAACGGTTCACCTCATTCCTACATATGAAAATCCTTTTTATGCCATATTTACCTATTTCCTATTTTATTTCTTCATGTGTTGGGAGCCTACTTGAGCTCTCTATGTAGCGAATCCTTCCTTGGCCTCCTGGAGGTCATATTAGACATTAAGAAAATAAAAATAAGCTCCATTCCAGATTTAAGTCCCTGATATATTCAACCTGAAATTATCTCATCGTATGTCCATTGAGAGTCTCTTAGTGAAAAATCATGACATTCAGTTCGATAAAATATGTTCCAGGGGCAAATGACATTTAAATTTCTAAACAAGCTGGCAAAACGTGATTCATTGGATTCTGAGTGTGTTTTTAACCGGAGTGCTTCCTTTGAGGGGTAACAACACTTAGTAAATTTGGCATGGTAGAAGAGTTGAGGTGCTCCATGGGAGAAATAGTCCAAATACTGAAGAAATGCTCAGTTATCAACACTTTAGTCTTTTAACAATTTTAAAATTATATGTTATTCTGAATATATTTTATGCTTGTCTACCATTTTTCTAGATAGAGAACCATTTGATCTCTTCGGTAGTTTCAGGGTACCTTTGCAAATGCAGGAAAAATTGAACTTCTATTAAAAGTATTCAGTTATCTTGTTAGTCTGATAACACATATATTACCACCCCTAACTTTTAAAAGAGGGAAGAAGAATGACGGCTCAGAAAACTGTGGTTGTACTGGTTGTGCTTTAGTTCAGGTTCTTCCGGCTCCACAACTTACACTCATTCCTCTTTACTCTAGACATGCTTCTTCTTATTGCTAAAAAATAAGTATGCAGAATAGGATACAATAACTCCACTTGAGTATTTTTCTTTGTGGCTTTAGCCAAACAAATTTCGCCCAATTTTTTGAGTAAGGTGACTCATTAAGAAGGATGAAAATATCTCTTTTCCTAGCCAGGATGGGGAAACCAAAATTTGTTTCAAAGGGTTGGAGCTCCATTGTAATGAGACATCAAATTCTTCTTGATGGCAACTTTTTTCCAAATACAATTTGAAAAAAAATATTTTCTTTAAAGGCTTCTCTTTTCAAAGGCCCAAAGAGGAAAAGCAAGTTAGAGAGAGGGGAAGGGATTTGGGCATTATGAGACGACATGACCAATGATGGTGCTTGCTTGGGAGCTTCTGTTAGTCTGCTTGGGTTCCCATAACAGAAGGCCACAGACAGCATGGCTTAGACAAAAGAAATTTATTGGCTCACACTTCTGGAGTTTGTAAGTCCGAGATCTAGGTGCCAGCAGGGTTGGTTTCTGGTGACCTCTCTCCTTGGCTTACAGATCACTGTCTTCTCACTGTGTCTTCACATGGCCTTTTCTCTGTGTGCATGTAATCTTGGTGTTTCTTTCTCTCCATATAAGGTCATTAGTTTTTTTTGGATTGTGGCCCCACACTTATGACCTCCTTTTACCTTAATTACCTCCTTAAAACACTTCTTTCCTAATATATTCACAATTGGGGTTAGGGCTTCAACATAAGGATTTGGGGTGGGAGGACACAATTCAGTACATAACTGAACTGCTTTAGGAAGTCTGGGACTCCAAAGAGAGAAGGGTCTTACAGTCTTTCTCTAACACAGAAAGTGCTAGTGCCATTAGGGCCACCATGAAAGGTTAGGTTCAAATGCCCAGCAACCATAGTAGATGAAAGAAGCATAGTAACAGTGAATCCAGGCATTAATTGCAGTGGCCAGCTGTCAACTGAATGAATAGATGCAAACCTCATAGCATTCAATAGCCCTGGTATTGCCTGGGTGGGGTCAGAGAGATGCTCTCCCTTCGAGTCCCTATGTGCCAAACCATTCAGTCACCTTGGGCAAATGCTTGCTTGCAACACTCCAGAGAAACTATGGTAGAGAAGACTTTCTGTACCTATATCTGGAACCATGCAAGATGCTGTACTACATCTTCAGTGGGGGACAAGGGGTGTGGCTTTCCAGAGGTTGTACTTATAGTAACTTTAACCATATAGAACATCATCACAAATGTGAAAGTTAGTGAAAATCCAGTAATACGTTGGAATGTGGGAGTGTTTTCAGGGCCTATTGAAGTGTTTAGAATTGATTACCACTGAAATATATGTCCATAAAAGACTGCTATTTAAACAATCTGCTAGAAACTGTTACTGCATTCTCTTGCTTCTGTTATGCTGCCTTATTCTACACAGAATTGCTCCCAATACATTCAGAGATAGTTCACTTTTGTGTGTGTGTGTGTGTGTGTGGAGTAAAGTGGGTGGATTTAAGTACTGAAAAAAATTTTATTCAGATTTTTTAAATGTAGCATTTGATGCTGAATAGCAAAATTTGCTGGAAGTTCCAGTTATTCTCTTAACAATTTAGAAGTCAGTGAAAAATTTTCTTTTTGTAAGTCTTAAAGCATATATGTTTTAAATATATTTTATAACAGCTGATTGGGTTGAGGATGCATCACTGTTCATTTCTCATGCTGGCCAATCATAAGTAAATTTGTCTGCCAAGCTGAAGAGGGGCAGTAGTACTAGAAGGTTTGAGGTAAGTCTAAACTCTTGTTCCTGATGTGCCTGACCACCTCTATTGAAGTGGAATGGACTCACACTTCAGCGTTTAACATTATATCATTGATTCCAATTCTTGCTTTTTTTTTTAAATCTCTGAAGCTCTTTTTATATTTAAAAAAACCAAAAATGTATTTTTCTAGAATTATTTCACAGAAATTATGTAAAAGTTTGGGGCAGAGAGAATCAAGAAATGTAAAAGTGAATAAAAGTGATATACGTATTATTTTTGAAATGGTAGCTCTCTAAACAGATCACCACATAATTTTCTTGCCAGATTCAACAACATGTCCTTTCTCTCTGTAAAACCCACTGACAGTCATTGTTGGCATGTCAATTTCTACTCAATGGTAATGAGTCTCTCCCTTCTCGGCTCCGGTACACTGCACTTGTACCAGTTCAGCTATTACCAAGAATTGGTTGTTTGCCTCCCTTCTTCACTGTCCTCCCCACCCAGCCTCTGATTCTCCAAACTTGGTAAAGCTAATTATGTTTAAATAACATAATTATGCAGGACATAAAGTGATGAAAAACAAGTGCAGAAAGGAAAAGTGTTGTTGTTATGAAAACTATGCTGAATGCTTTGTGATGATTCATGAAAAGCCAATCACTAAAATATAATCACTGCCAGTTAATTGTAAGAATGTCAACTGAAGAAGAAAAGTCATAAAAATCTAGAAAGATTCTTTACTCAGATACTTTCACACCTATCTTTGTGATCTTACTTCACTTTAAAGAAATAGAAACCTGGAAGTCACAAGTGATGTGTTAAAGGGAGTTTTAAGTGAGAAACATGACACTGAACTCTAACTAGAGAACCCATATTTAGAGAATACGTTTTGGTGATACATTTATTTACTGGTAAAGAATATTCATTTGCACGTTTTCAGTTAAAATGTTTTGAATAGGCATGTGTCGTTTTTATTTTACTCTTCTTTAATCAACTTTTTCACCAAGTATAGGTGCCAATCATCAGCTAGGAGTGCTTTCTTCTTCTTTATAAAACAGTATTTAATCAGGAGGAATAACTTTTGTGTTAGAGAACCGAAGGAAAATTCAAAATTGAAATGAAATCGCTAGCCTGGAATTATTGGCTAAAATTTAATAAGGTTGCAAAAGACAATTGCATAATTATAGGATAAGAAAAACTGAAGACCGTCTTCGATTACTGAAAGTGAATCTTTGCCAGGGATATGGGACACTGGGTAAAAGATGAGTTATGAGCAAAGAGATTTAAAGTACATGGTAGCTTTGGGGAACAAGGATGTTTAATCAATGGGGTAGATCATATTGGGTACAGGTGAGGTAATATATAGATGTAGGAAATGGGAAGTCATTAAAGATGTCCCTAATGAACTTACTGAAAGTCCAATTTCAATTTAACTTAAGGGTATATGTATCACCAATGAAAGGTGTTTGAGGATGCATACGCGTTTTCTTATGAGATATTGTCACTAAAGAGAGCCCACGTCAGGAGTTCTTAACCTATTTTTGTGCTATGGATCCCTTTTGGCAAACTCTTTTCAAAATAACATTCTGAAATGCATAAAATAAAATACTTAAAAATTCAGAAATATCATATTTAAATTATGAATAATGAAAAAAAGCACACATTTTTGTCATAGTAATCTCTGTGTTTCATTATGAATATACAAAGTAACAATATCTGGTAGTGGATCTATTTGATGAGAAGAATAAATAGAGGTATCTTACATGAAAATATGGATAATTTCATTGGTGACAAAGTACCAAATAACTGCTAGTGGTTTGTTGCTTACATTAATTGTTGAAAGAAGTGAAAAGGAAGGTACAATTTTATTTTTTCCTATCCAAATTCATGGATTTTCTTAATTATATCCTTTAAATGACAGGCATTGAGGCTTATATGATTCGATAAAATATCATGAAAAGTATTGAGTGACAATGACTGATTAGAAGCATTCATAATATTCAATAAATATAGAGAATGACTAATACACATTTTTTCTGTGCTGTTTTCAGAGCATTTTAGGAAAGAGGATTTACGAGAGACTTTCTTTTCTTAAACCATACATTCCTACAATGTTGAAAATTTTGCAATAACCCTGTATTCCTATTAAAATAAGAAAAATAATGTAAAAATTAAAAAATTAAAAATCTTTTTTTTTAAATAGCAAAAAAAAAAAAAAAAAGTGAGGGGAGAAAGAAAATAAAAGACAAAAAAATCCCCACAATTTGTTTTTCCATCAAAAGGGAAATAACTAGATTACATAGTTCCTACCTATAGAATGCTAAAAGTGTTCGATAAGATTCTATTTTTATTAGCTTAAAAAAACAAAAACTTAATGATGTATACATATTCATTGAATCTACATTTGAGGTGTTTGTACATCATTGTATGTAAGTTATACTTCAATTTTTTAAAGAAAAGTTAAACACAAATAGTCAGACCTTGAGGAAACAAAATCAGAGAGTAACCAGGACAGTATGAGGTCTGGGAATTGATGTCATATATGAAATAACAGAAAGAACTGGAGAATTTAATTAGAAGGGGAGAAGAATTAAGGGCTGCAGGGTAGTTTATGGGAATAGTCAAACGGTTGTCATGCAAAACTAGTTGGAGAAGTTAGCGTCAAAGGACCAGGCAAACATATTCTAATGCAAAGATGATAATTTATGTTAAGTTGGTTTCCTAAAGTAATAAATTGCCTCAGTGGAAGTATTCAAGGAAAGATTAGAAGTTTGGAGTGACAGGTTTTTGTTAATCCCTTTAGATAGAAAGAATCACTGAGATCCTTTTCAGTTTTACAAGTCTCTGGTTTTTGGTAATGGTGTGGATGCTAGAATATTAAGATTATTGGGAACTCTGTTTCTTGAAAAGCATCAATGTATTCTCTGCATTTGAATCTCAAATTCATCTGTGTGAAAGAGCTCTGTACTGATATACTTGGTGACTCCTAGGCTTGTGAAGAAAGTCAACAGTAGATGTCTAAATGTTATAAGCCTTACTCACGGCAGTCTCCAAACTAAACAACTGTGGTAGAGTGAACGTAAAATAAGTCTCTAAAATCGGAGGAAATTCAATAAACATTTTTATAGTCATTATCTTGGGTTCAGGAATTGCCAAACTTTTGTACATACTGTTTTAATAATTAATAAAAATCCAGTGTTACAACTAGTTTATCATACAATGAGTTATGATTGAAGGCTGAAAACTTTACTTGAATGTTAATATCAAATGCATTTCCAAAATTTCATACATGAAATGTACATCCAATTATTCGATGCAGTATTTAGGTTGGTTTGACTGATCTAAACTATTTAGTGTTAGCTATATTGTATGAGACCCAGGATAATTTTATATAATAACTATTCAGTCAATTATTGAATTTATTTATCTCCTAGGGTTGAACAACAGATATAAATTTTTGATGATTTGATTACAGATCTAGGCACAACTGTGATTTAGTTAGGTTAGATATTGATAGAAAACCATGTAAAATTTTGAAATTTTACTAATGTCAGTATTATTTGCTTATCCATTCAGCTCCTTAAATAATTACTTAGTATTATTTCAATAGCAATATTTTGACTGTATCAAATGCGGGCTGAAGAGTAAGGTCACGATGCCAAGATTCAAAAGTGTCAGATGTAAAACTATCAGGGATTTGGGCAAGATGAAAAGATGAGACTTCTGATGTGACCTGATATAGCTGAGCAACTCTAAAAGTCACAAGTCAGTTCCTGACTATAAAAGAGACATCTGATCAGATTGTCATGCTCTATGTTTAATGGAGTGCTGCAAGGACTTTGACACAAACCATTACCTACTATTTACTTATTCAAGGCAGAAACCTACTGGAAAATTGGGTGAAATTATCCATACTTTCACAGCTTTGAACAGATGCATTATGATCGAAATTTCTAAAACACACCCTTCTCAAGACATAGTTATTAAATACTATTAAATTCTGTTATAGTACTTTAATAATCATGTTTTACAAGATTGTTTATATCCTCAGAATATGAAGTAACATTGTGTAATTGTGGGAGAATTTAATACCTGCAGTTGGATCTGTAATTTGTCAGTAGCTGTGCAATTTGGAAGGATACTGTTAGCTTAGAAAGCTGGTTAATTTTCATGCTATTCTTTCCTCATCAGTCCTGTTTTATTTCCAAAATTCCAACACTTGTTCTTAATTTAGGTTCCTTAGACAGAGTTACATAGTAAACCAAACATGAACTTTCGGTGTTTCAGGTTAATTGAAAGAAAGCTTTTCAAATAAGGCACAACAGAACTCTGAAACTCAGTGAACAGTTCAGGTACTATTTTTTCTTTTTAATTAGTTGTTAACATTACATGGGAAAGTGCTTTGCCTGTGGCTATTAGTGCCATTGAAAATAAATTAAAGATATGTTTATAATTGTCATTTCAGGCCCTGCAAAGTCATAATGAACAACTAAGATAAAAGAAATTATCAACAAATGTTAATGTGAAATTGTAAAAGAAATTTTTTTTAATTAAATAAATGTTTTCCTAAAACTCTTTAGCCAACAAAATTTTGATTTATGTCAAATGTCATATATATATATATTATGCTATCCTTTAAATAATAAATATGTAACAACAGATTTTGGTAATTTTCTTGTTTTTTATTAAGTATTTCAAATTTGATGCATATTATTATTTGCCTTAAAGTATTTTCGAAGAAGTTTTACAAACATAAACTAATCACATAACAAAGATTATCTGAAATTTAACCACTAATGTGATGATCTTTGTCCTAGTATAATCTTTTGATCCCAGTTTCCTTATCAGTTGAAAGTCTGGCACACATTTTAAGATAACATTAATTTTTTTCATCATATAGTCTAGTAGCATCAACATGGGGCATAAGGTTAATCATATCAGTCAAATACCCAACTTGAGAAAAATTCCACTAGAAAGCTCTTCAAATATCAGCAATGACATTTGAAGTAATTGCAAAGCTCAAGCATTAATTTAAATGAAAGTCTACCCCCCTCTGCTATGTTCTGTTTTCACTATTGAATATTATAATGTTAAAAGCATCAAAGTACTATAAGGGGAATTAATAATGTGATATTTTATTGATTGCTTATATGTTCACTGAAGAATTCTATTTTCAGCCTAGAGATTTTATAGAAAGATCATTTCTAAATACATAGTGTACAAAGTTTTGAAAGCTATTGCTTAAAAAAATGCTATTTAATGACAGCAGATTGTAAAGGGCCCTTAGGTCTTGTTTGAGCCATATATTCTGCTTCTAAAATTATAGTCATAACAAAATTCCTCAGACAATGCCTCCTAATGAGCCTTCAAATGGTCATTAAAGCCACATTGTGCTTTTGTTATCAATTCAGGAGATTAAAAATAGACTACTATCCGTTACTCAATATATTTTAGTAGACTAAATGAGAATGAATGGAAAGAAACTGACTAGAATATGACATTTGGTGACAGACAAGACTTTTCAGAAGAAACAACTTGATAGGTATTTAATAGATATGACATTTTACAAAGCCTTGATAAAATAAACGATTTTTTATCCTTTTAATATGTTAATAGGCTTCAATAGGGGTTATATAGAATTTTGTGCATTGATCAATAAGAATAAGATATAAATGAAGAAAGGAAAACTAAACCAGACAATCCTGGACCCAGAAATTAAACAACAAAATAGGGAGGATGAAGAGTGAGAGGTATTGCTTTAAGGCTGTTGTGGAAAATGTGTTTGATAAATATATACCTGTCACCAGTTGCTGTATCTGACATTTCCATAGTAATTAATCAGAGGCTGAGAAAACATCCTCCCAAATTAGGGTTTGCTGGCTGGTCCCACCTTGTTTTTGGTTCTTGATTAATTTTCAATGCCAAGTATTGAAATGACAATGTGAGAACTATATCTTTATTTTATAAATAATATGTATGTTTTTATTTTTGATTGTTAAAGTAGCATATGTTGAGAGCACAACAGATTAAAAATGGAGAAAAGCAAAAGAAAATTCAACGCGAACATAAGCTTACAACCAAGGATTTTGTATTGCTGCAAGTATTATATATAATTATTTTATGCAAAATAATTCTTTTAAGAATGTATTTTGATTTTAGGAGATGGCATTCTGTTTCTTCAAGATAATCACCTGTGAGATGAACCCGTGGAAACTCCTAGACTAGTATGCTTATGTATCAGTGAAGATGCTTTCAGGTACAAGTGATAATACCTGATTAAGGGAAGTGTAGACAAAGCAACTTTCTTTTACTTCATGTGATGGGAAGTTCAGCCACTTTGAAAGAAGATGATTTCAGTCTTTTATTCATGGTTTCAAAATGGCAGGTGCTACAAACATTATGAACTTCCACAACTGTATCATATCTAAAGGCAAGAAGACAGTGTGGCTTGGAGAGAGGAATACTTCTCAGGTGAGACAGCAATCCCCTTTCCTCACAGGGCTCTTTTAATCAGGGAGGAACATATTTCTAGGTTACATCTCCTTAATCTTTCTAGATTACATCTCCTTAATTGATCAGAATGGGATCTTATGCTGGGTCCTAAACCAATCACTAGCTGACCAAAAAAGAATGACCACAATTGGCTTAGATTACTTAGATCGCTTTTCCTTTATATCTAGGGATTGAGACAGGGGCCCATTTTACCACCCAAACTGAGTTTTTGTAAACTGAGGAAGACAAGGCAAGGGGAGGCTTGTAGAAAATGGATAGTACCTGTCATAGCTCATCATTTCATTTTAGCAAATGGCCATCAAAATCATGTTACTATTCTTGTTCTCATCACTTTACATAATCAGAAAGCTCACATTTCCATTTCCAGATTGATTTTTTTGTTAATGAATTAGAAAAGTCTTCTGGAACTTAAAAAAAAAATAGAAATATTTCATCTTATTTTTTTTTCATGAATCCTCATTTTCTACTGTCCCACTTACTATTTTAAACAAAATTAAAAAATAAAGAATGAATGAAACTTCTAGTTCAAGAAAGGATTTAAGGTATTTTATAAAGCTATGTGTATTTAATAAAATAAACAAAAATAAGCAAGCAAATAAATAAAATGACTGACATAAACAATTTAAGGATTGAAAAGTAAAATACTATCACACATAAAAATGATAAGGTCAGAATACCAAAGGCATGCCATAGACTCATATATTTCTTGGAGTGTGCCATAAATTTTTCTCTAAATTTCTTAGAAATCAATGCATAGAGAGTTGTCCTATCAGTTATAAGAAACACAGTGCACATGTTTAAATAATTAATAGCTTGAAACTGAGATGGGTAAGATTTCTTTCATAAATTCTCACTAAGATCATACTATATAATAAATCTCATCTTTGGTGACAGTCTTTGAATGGCTATTATTGCAAGTCTCTTTTTAAAGGCATCTCTTAATTATTAGGGTTATGGTTATGATAACCTTCAAACAGGAATACTTTTGAAAGAGAAACAATGATGCCAACACAGTAGAAGTCCATTGGGACCACCCTTGGCAACCATAACAGGTGGCTGCCCTTCCAGTATCAGAGGGTGCCATCACTTTTAAAGAAATGTCTCTAGTCAGTTCTTCCTACTAATCCCCACAATAGATGTTTCAAGTCTTTAGTATTATCTGTAAATTCCCTAGCTCCTCATCTACCTTGTCCATTTTGGCAAATAACTTTATTTCTAACTTCAAGTATAAAAATAAAATTACATGGCAGAAACTCCTTCCATATGTGTTCCCCTTCCTCTCTTGCTGCCCTGTTTGAGCTTGTGTCCTTCTCTGCTGTCACAATTGAATGGACCTTTGGTCCCCCTTTACCACTGTAACTTCTTTAAAGATGCTCGAGTGTGAAGGGAAGGACAGTTTTGTATGCTTGTCATCTTCAATTCCTCATCTCCCTTTCTCTGCTATGTCTACAATCTCATGGGTTTTGCCTCTAACTTACCACAAAAAAATATAGAATAGTCCACTGATAATAGCTCAAGGACCACTTTTTAGCCCGTTGACATTCAATATCCTTTTCTGTCACTTAGAATTTTTTTTCACTCCCTCCTTAAAAGCCATCCCTTCTTCATCTTCTGTGACACCTGATCTTGTCTTCTGGTTTTTTTTTTCCTTGGATTTCTTCCGCCTGTTTCTTATGTATGGTGTTTAATACTGTAAGGGATAGTAGAGCTTAGTGGTTAGAGTTCCTCACTGTGCTACTTACTATATGTGTTGCTTTGGGCAGAATACTTCACCTATCTGAGCCTCAGTTTCTTTAAGTATAGAAAATATGATAACAATATATTTATCTTATATGCTTATTGTGAGGATTAAGTAAATTAAAATACAGATGTTCCTTGACTTATGATGGGGTTACATCTTAACAAACCTATCATAAGTTGAAAATATTATAAATCAACAATGTATATAATGCACCTAATGTACCTTGAACGTGCTCAGAACACAATATCAAAAACAAACAAACAAACAAAAACCTGGTAGCACTGTATATTATTAATTGTTTATGCATGATCAGGTGGTTTATTGGGAGCTGCGGCTCGTGGTCACCTGCACAGCATCGAGAGAGTATTGTACCACATGTATGTAGCTTGCCCAGGAAAAGACCAAAGTTCAAAATTCTAAGTGCAGTTTCTACTGAATTTGTATAGCTTTTGCAAGATCATAAAGTTAAAAAACCATAAATTGAACCATCGTAACTCAGGGACTATCTGTACATAGAGTACACAGAGCTCTATTACCTATTCATTTAAGAACAAAAACAAAACCCAGGTTTTCCCTCTTAATTCTCTTCTCTTTGTGCTAGTCTTTCTAGATGAACTAATTTTGTCCAATGGCTTTTCAATCAGCAATATGCTGATACATTGGACCAGCTCACTCGATCCCACTCCTCCCTCTTGAGCAATAAAGTTAAGCTGATGAACGGACATTTCCAATCACCTCAGATTCAATCATCCAAAATGAACTCATTACTTCTTTCACTAGAACCATTACTTTTTTTTTTTCCCCCTTGGAAAAGGTGTCCAAATTCACAAGCTAGATCCTGGGCGTAATTTTTTATTCTCCCTCTGCCCCACATCTAATTAGTCATCAAGTTCAGTCAAATTCACTGACATATCTCTTGTCCCTTGCCTTCCCTTCATTGTCTCATCCCCTCCCTAAATTGAGACACTCACTAAATCACACCTGGATTAGTGGGTCAGATCCTCATTCGTCTCCTGGCCTCCAATCTTATTCTTCTGCAGGTCATTCTCTACAGGGACTACTGGAGGGATTTGACTTTACGGAATTGCTGATCAGGTTACTTCTCTTTTTAAAGTGATTCATAGTTTCCTGATAGTCCTTAGGATAAAGTGTAAAGCCTTTAGCATCGCAGGCCTGATCCTTCATAATCTGTATCCTCCTACTCCTTCAGCTTCATTTTTCACACTTCTTCCCCTGAAATGTACACCTCAACCAAATTGATGTACATATGGAATCAATAAATTCTAATCTTACCGAATTAACTTCAAGGTGAATCTTTATTGATAGAATGTTTTCTCTAGCTTAAACAGTAAACCAAATTATTGCTTGTCTAAATATCTATGTAGTACAATTGAATTGTATGCAGTTTATCTTGCATTTCTTTATTTAATTGAAATAACCTCATTGGGAAAATTATCTTACATGTTAATTTTATACTTGATATTTGATTTATTAATCATTCATCTCTATATTAGAGTACTTACATTATTTACAAAATTAAAATTTCTACTTCAGTTTTCTTCCATCGTAAGATCGATGTTGGACCTGTCACTTCCTCCAAGTCTGTTATTTTTTCAGGACAGTTTTAGAGATGAAAATTTTACCCTGTCTAGATTTAACCTTTATTAAACTTTTTATTTTTTATTATAATTTTTAATATTATTTATATAAATTGTATGAAAAACTTAGTTCATGTATCTTCTTTTAATTCAGGAAACAATAATAAACAACTATCAGGATTCCAAGATTGTCCAGAATGATCGGATGATCTATTATGTTGATAATCTATTTCTTTTGTGTATGTCCTACCATTTTCTTTATCATATACAGAGCAAACAACAGGGTTAAAATGGTGGTATCAAAATATCAAAATAATGTGGTTAAAATAGTGTGTTGGAATGGCAGGGTGCAAATGTCCTTTTTCTGTATTTGCTGTGCTGTGGATGTGCCATGTTCTTGTCATCAGGAGTCATTCTCTTCCCAGAATGCCTCTGTGCTAGCCAGGACTCATTCAAGTGTGAACAAACAAAACCCAATCCAAATAAACTTAAGAAAAATGTACATTTATTAGCTAATGTGAGAGCTTTTCTCTCCCAGCGTCTGTGTAGACAACTTTAAGAAATGTTTCTGATTGGTCCATCTCGGGTCATGTTCTCTCCCTAGACTAATCACTGTGACCAGGAGGATGAGGCATTGCGATGGATCTTCCCTGCATTGCATGCTCACCTCTGTAGAGGAGAGGACAAGATATGAAAGGGATGGCTGGATGGGATGGTAGAGCATCTTTCCAAGCACAAAAAAGTGCTGTCTCCAGAAAGAGAGAAATAAATAGGTTCTGGAGATACGGTAACAATTTGCTACACCTTCTGTTTGCCTCTCCTATTTGACCCCAAGACACATTATACATTTTCTCATAGTAATTACTCAGAATTTCGTAATTCTTTAAAATTTGACTGTCTTTCCTACTGGATGGGAACATCCTTAAGATGAAGGAAATTCTTGGTTCACTTTTGTGCATCCCTGCTTACTTGATACAAAGTGACAAATAACAAAGTGATTAAGAGCAAGTGATAAATAATATCTGTGGAGAGAGTGAACAATACAGATAGCTTGGGAATTTCCTGTTTCATGATAATTTATGTCTGACCCATGAAGTCCTATTCTTCATCAACCAACTCCACTTTGGAGATTTTTTTCAACTCGAATTCACCTGGCCTGTTTGCATTCAATTTCAAAGATGAGGATTACAGCTGATTATGAAGTTATTTAAGATAATAGAAAGAAAAATTAAAAATTAAAGAAAAGTCTCATATTTGCTAAGTTTTAAGCCTGAGAAATAAAGTTAAAAAAAAAAAAAAGATGCTGCAATGAAGAGAACAGAAGAGACATTATTTTTCTTTCCAATTGCTCAAAATATTATGTACCTGGGGGCACAATCTTTTTGAAAGATAGTCTAGTAAAATGTTAAATTTGGGGAATGAATAGGGATACATTATCACTAGGGTTGATAAAATGCTATGATATCAGCCATTTGAGACAGAGATAACATTTTTGAAACCATTTTAAGTCATTGCCACACGTGAGGTAAAGCTGCCTATGGAAATCATGAACAAAGGAATAAACCTGCCACCTCACAAGATTTACAGCACTGCCAGGCAATGAACTCAAAGGTCACTCCTGAATTAAGTTACCTTTGTATGACTTTCTGTTCTGGGTGTGAAAATACACAGGATGGTGAAATCTATTAAACCATAGCTGACAGCATGAGGGGTTCATTAATTCAGGAGTAGGAGTAGGTTTACTTTTCTGCAAAAATCTCATGGGAATTCAATGGGCATAGTTTGGTTCTTGGAGCCAAATGGAGCATTAAAATAGAAGACGGCTATGGGAATAAAACCAGGAACTAGATCCTCTGCCTAAAAATAGTCATTGCCTGAACAGGCCATGTGGTAGCCAAGGAGAAATCAAATTTGTCATAGCGCATGAGGGCTTTGTGATAATTATATGGTGACAGGAACTGGCAGACCACTCCCAGTGTACATTGCAGAGAGACCCAGGATAAATACAATATAATGGCAGCTGGTGTCATTGCCGCAGGCAGCAAACAAGCAACCAGTAGAAGCTGGCATGGCCCTGCTGTGAAGCTGCAGGCTGCATAGGTCAGAGGTCAGAGTTCCTTACATCAAGGAGGAATTCTTTACAGAGCTTTGCTAGTAGCAGAAATACTCCATTTTCTTCCCAGAGTAGATTTAGACAATGCTGCCTCCATGGTTTAATGTTTTAAGAGAGGCATTTAACGAATAGGTTACTAAACAAGGGACTCACGAGGCTCCCAGCTGTCACTGGTGAGAAGAGTGCTCCAGAATGGGAGGACCTAATCTTTTCTTGCTCGTGGGCAGACCCCAATCTCCACAGGAAGTCACTGTTACTGGCCAAGGCCAATAGCAGAGCTCATCCAAACATGTTCTGGGAGCAGTTAGACCGATGACTCAGGAAACAAGAGCCAAAGACAACCATCAAAACCCCTCTTGTGAACAGTGTTTTCTAGAAAGAGGGTAAGGTTTTCAGTTGAAGAAGATTAAAAGAGGTGCGTGTGGGTGCTTCATTGACTTGAAAGCCGAGGACTGGATTAGAATGGAGGGCTCATTGGGGGACGTCTTTTTGTGCAGTTCTAAGTTTCGATGTGCAGTTCCTTTTTGACATTCAAGGAAAAGTTTAAATCAGAACTTCAAGCTCATTACTTATTCGAATTGAGATGAACTTCTAGAACTAATCTTGGGTGTGTATAATGGTGTCACTCAGGTCTTTTGGAGGCAAGGAGGCCAGGGCCAGGGAGATAGTGAAAATCTACGAGGGGACTAAAGAGACCTATGAGAGGAAATTATTCTGGTTGTTAGGTATTTTGTAAATTAGCTAAGGCTATATCAGGAGTAAACTTTATATGTAAATACATTCCTTTAACCTAGCAGACTTAGTAGTCTGCTAGAGAAAACAGAAGAAATAAGTAGAATAAAGCCAAGCTTCTGATATTGTCCTCCTCTGCTGTGCCACTGCTGGCTGGGCCAATCCATCTGGAAGATCTCTTCCCACCAGTCTTCTGAAGTTAGTTCCATGACCATTAGTGTGGTCAGCATCCTCCTAAGGGCTCTGGATTACTTCCCCTACTGCTCTGTGAGAGACTTTATTTAAGTCATTTCTAGCAACTTCACATCACTTAGCTCCTCCTGTGTCCTTCTGCTCAACATTCAGACAAGTTTTATTGTCTCTCACTTGCAAAATTTTCTCCTCGATTCTATTTTCTTTTAACTACTGCTCGTATGTTCCTGACACTTCCTTTCTTAACAATTGGTCTTTGTGTGTGTGCGTGTTTTGGTGGTGGTGGTGGTGGTGGTGTGGCGGTGGTGGGGGGCATTTTGAAAACTCAATGATAACTCTCTGCTCATTGTAAAAACTTTCATCATGTCTACTCCATATATATTGTTGGCAGTATTTGGTATTATTTATCAGTTATTTTATTAATTTATTTTAGATTTATCAATCATTTAAAATTTTGCCAACCAGATGGAAGAAAATAGTTATCTGATTGTTTTATAATTTGTGTTTCCCTGATAGCTTGTGAGTATCTTTGTATAGACTTGTTTATTATTTGTATTTTTTCTGTAAATTGCCTCTTCATATTTCTCACCCGTTATTTGTATTAATTTCTTTTCTTTTCTTTTTTTTTATTTACTTACAGCAGCTCTCTACATATTTTGGATGTGAATTCATATGTATGAATGTGTTTCCTATACATATGTATTTCCACCTGTCTTTTGCTGGGTGACAAACTACCCTTAAACTTAGAGGCTTAAATCAACAAGTTATTGTTATCTCATATGGTTCTGCGAGTTGACTGCGCTCAGCTGTGAAGTTCTTGTTTAGTGTCTTTCATGTAGTTACAGTCAATTAGCGACTGGGACTAGAGTCATTCAAAGGCTTGACTGTGTTGATCATCTAAGAGGGATCCCACACGTGGTGGCAGTTGGTGTTATCTGTCTTTAAAAGCTCTGCTGGGGACTCAGTTGTGGATATTGGCTGGCGTGTCTACATGTGGTCTATCCATGTGGTTTGGATCTCACAGCATGGTAGCTTATTTCTGAATGCAAGTGTTCTAAGAGACGGGATGCATAACTGCCAGTCTCTTAAATCCTGGGCATAGAAAGTGTCACAGCATCTCTTTTGCTATAATCTGTTGTTCAAAATAGTTAGAGGGCCCACCCAGGTTCAAGGGAGGAGACAGAAATAATATTTTAAAAATCATGACCCTCCGTAATTCCTCACAGTCCATTCTCTTACCACAAATTATTTACATATTTACATATTTCTCAAGTGCAAAATTTATACTGCCCCTCTCCCCCAGATCTTAACATCTCCTCCCCACCTAAAGTCTCACTTATATTATGATAGCTTCAAGGTCAAGGTTCAGGGTTTCATCATCTAAATTAGGTTCAGGTGTTGACGAGATTCCTTGGGTGTGAGCCTTCTCTATTTGAAAGCCTTTGAACCAAAGAGACAAGTTATCTACATATACAGACTAGACATAAAATGTTGGATAAGCATAGAAAAATACAAGTGACACTTCAATTTAAAAATGAGGAAAATGAGAGGCACGTGGCAGTCATTGGTCTATAGCAATTATATAATCCAGCGAGGCACATAAGGCTAATTTTTTTTAATTGTTCTGTTTCCTGGGAATGATTCTTCATGGTTTTTGGCTTTGGGTCCTGATTTCTTGTTTCTTCCCTCAAGTCATCTTTCTTTTTTCATAAAATATGGACTTTTCACATCTGAATGCTTTCTCTGCCTTCTTTCTGGCCATCGTACTTTAGGAAGAGGGTAGTCAAAGGCCCTTTCTATTTTGTACTATCTCTGATTCTTTTGTCCAAACTGATATGATTTTTATAAAAATTTCATAGATTCCTTGTCTATCACATTATAATATACTTCATTAGACAAAAGCCATACTCACAATTTTCATAAAATAGTTTCCTTGTTTGAGCCAAGATTCAGGGTGCTATGGGACAATACTATTAAAATCTCAGAGGCTTTTTTTGCTTAGTTGGAAGTGTCTCTGAGACATATACTTAAGATTTGTATAGTACCTATAGTCTCATAGAGAAGAGTAATGACCTTAAAATTATTTGAGGTCCTATTAAGTACCCACATAAAACATTCTGAGGGCTTATCAAAATGTTGGATAGCCACACTATTAAAGTCATTACCTTGAAGCTGTGATTTATTGATTAAGTTCTGGATTTAATATTTGTCCTGAAGCCATTTCTTATTTTTCGAGTCTTTCGACATCTGGAGCAACTCAAGTTGAGAATAGTTTACTTTTCTAACTCAGGAAGTATTGCCTTCAATTTACTTTTTTTGAAATTCAACTTGAAAAGTAAATAGTTGTTGTTTTTTTTCTAAAAAATAGATTAGCTATCTATCCTTTCCACATGTGATTAAAAAATAGTTGTCAAATTCAACATTTTGCATTGAAATATCCTTAGCTAAATCTATCAGTGCATTAGAAATATTTTCTATTTTTCACAATACCGCTGGTGACAATGTTATCAAAATTTTTGTTTCCATATCTTTTCTCCAGCCTCCAATAGATTTTTTTTTCACTCTCATCCAAGCCCTCACCAACAATATCCAAAAGACTCTTATACCTTACTCTAAAAGTCTCCTCAAAACTCATTCATCTTCTGTCCACCGTTGAGTCCCATAGCCAGTGTCACATGTTTTAAAATTTGTTATGAAAGCATCCATACGTAGTGCCAAATTGTGAAATTGTGTTCCAGTTATCTATTCCTGCTAAAAACAAACCCACCAACAAAACAAAACAACAAAACACTAACATTTAGTGGCTTAAGACCACAAGTTACTATTATTTCTCACAATTTTGTGGATTTCCTGAGCTCAGATGGGCAGTTCTCACTTGGGATCATATGGTAAGTGCTGCAATTGGAGTTATCTGAAGGCTTGACTGGGATGGATATTCAGAATGGCATAATTCCATGGCAGACTGTTGATGTTGGCTGTTGGCTGTGAACTCTTTTTGGGCTGTTGCCTAAGGCATCGAAAAGTGGCTTTTCTATGTGACTTGGATTTTCATAGCATATTAGTTTAGCACTTATCCTAAACTATAAAAGGTAGAAGCTGCTTTTCTCTTAGGGCCTAAGCTCATAATCTGGCTTAGAATCACTTTCAGAATATTCTATTTTTCAGAATACTAACAGAATCCATCTTGATTTAAAGAAAGGGATCATAGAATTTACCTCTCAATTAAGAGAAGTGCAAAAAATTGTGGTCATCTTTAATCTGTCACATATATTAATAATATTTAATCTCAGGGCATGCATTCTAACCTTTTTTTAATGGTTTTAGGATTTTTGTGTTTTGCACAGGACATCATCCATACTCTGAGATTCTAAAGAAAAAGACTCTTGTATCTTTTATTACCACATGGATTCTATTTTTAACTCTTTGTATCTTTAATCCATTTGAAGTTTATTTTTGTGTATAGTTGGAGGTGGAAATTCAACTTTAGTTTTTCCAAGTAAGTAATAAATTATTTAACACTACTAGCAAACAATAAGTTTTAAAATATTTTGATTTTCACATTATGTCCTATGTATACACAGGTGAGTTTCTCATTTATCTATTCTGTTCCATTGATTTCTTATTCCTGTATAAGTAACACATTGTTTTAACTTAAAGTAATTTATATTTGATTTTAAATAAATCCCTCTTTCCAGCAACTCTTCATCAAAAGTCATTTTTTGTTGATAATATTTAAAAATAGTTGTCAAATTTATTTTAAAAATGATTTAAAAGTTTTCAAAATTGTGATTATTATTCAATTTATAGTGAATATTATAAATTAATTTGTGGAGAAAACAGCTTTAAAATTATTTTTTACTTGCTTTTGAAATATTTTATTCAGGAATTTCTTTCCTTCTGATCTTAAGTTCAGAGAATCTTCTTTTATTTTCTTAAAAATAATTTCCTTTCCTTATGTCTCTATTTATTCTCTTCTTTTAGAATGTTTCTTAGATATCTGGTTAAACTAATAAATTTAACGTTTTGTTTTTAGAACTTTTTCTTAAAAATAATTTAATATTTTCCATGTGTTTTGGAAGAATCACTGTGTTTCATGTACTTCTATTTATTTATTTGATTTATCTGTGTTTCCCTTCTCAGATCACTTAAACAATTTTAATAATGTTTTTAATATCTTGGAATAGTGCATTTTTTTGTAGTAGCCAATTTAAAGTAATTGCACTTGATTTAACTTTTCAAATCTGAGTAATAATAATTGTATTTTTTTGAAGATTTTTAACTAACATTACTTCAGGAATTATCTTAACATACATGATATATAGTTTCTATTCTTAATATATAAAAATCTGTTGGAAATCAATACTATGAAGACAAAATTTCAGAGGCGAAATGGGCAAAGACATGAATAACAAATCATTCCAGAAGAAACAAAGAACCAATAAATAAATATGCGAAAGAATGCCCCATTAAATGATAAATTTATAAAAATTCAAACAATAAAAATATTTTTTATGTAGATGGGTAAAATGAGAAACATGGTAATGCCAAATACAGCAAGGATGTGTGTAATCAGGCATGTCTCTGCACAGTTGGAAGCCATGTGTATTTTATTATAAATTTTTCATAGACTATTTGACAACAACATATATCAGTATTGAAAATATAAATATCCTTTGACTCATTAACCCCACCTGCAGGATTTTATCTTAAGAAAATAATCTGATGAATTCCAAAAGATATATACATAGGAGTATGTAGTATCAACCTGCTAGAGAAAGAGAGAAAATTTGAAATCCTAATCCAATAATAGGAATTTAGATTAAATATATATTTAGTTTATCTATTTAAAAAAGGTGAAATAAAGCAACATATTTTAACCTGGAAAGGTGTGTGTAAAATTTTGTAACAGAATCTTGGTGATAAGCCCTTTTAAAAAATGTGGATTTCTATAAAACATATTGATAATGGTGGCTATTTCTGAGAGTTGAGATTAAGAAGACACTTTTATTTTTTATTCTAATCACTTCTGTTTTATCTTATTTGTCAATAAACTTATTTTTATAATCAGCAAAATAGTCTATTTCCATTGAAAACTCAATGCAAGCTTATTAAAAAAATATTCAGGAAATAGATGAAGCTGTAAAAAAGAAGTGAAAAAAGACCTATAATTCTATACACTGATATATTCTGTCTTTACAACTTCACACTTGCCTCATTTAATATGATGCACATACACACATTTACTAGAAAGACACACACCAAGCACACACCTCTTACTTTTTTTAACCTGGATTTTACTTAGTAGTATTTGCTGTACATATTTCCATATCAAAAAAGGTATATTTCTGTCTCTATAAATAGAAACACATCGTTTCATCATCATCCTGATATTTTATTTCATATCGAAGAATTTATATTCCTTTACGTGAACGCTTATCTTCTTTTCATATTATGTTGTTTGCCTGTTAGTCTCCTTGCCTCGATGCAAGTCGACATGCTTCATTTATCTCTGTCTCTTCCCCAGTGCCTGACACATAATGGATTCTCCACATTTCCTGTTGAATGAATGAGTGAATGAGCAAATGAATGAGTGACTGCTCGATCAATCAAAGCCCATTTTACTGAGCACACTGAGACCCAGTCATCATGTGCCTTTGGGAAGATCATACATTTCTCTGCGGTTAGTTGTCCATCTGGAAGCTGAGAGTAATAAATGCCACATCACAGGAAGTTTAAAAGGATGAAAGAGATAATATTTATAAAATACTTAACTTCTTTAGAAGGAAAATCCCCGCCAAGCCCAATGTGTATACTATTATCATTGATTCTTCCCAAACCCATCAATCACACAGAGGATTCTCTGGCTCACATTTTCTCTCAGCAGCTGCATTTCTAACAGTTTTTTTCATTAAAGTATTCCAGGAAGTTAAGATGAATACTATTCTGTGTGAACGTCACACCTTCTTTAAAATCGCAGAGTGTTCTACACTAATTAAAAAGGTGATATTTTTTAATCCTCTCAACATCTCACTGAAGTAGAGGAGGGAAGCTATTATTACCCTAATTTTGCAGCTAGGGAAACCGACAGAGACACTCACTCACTCAGCATTAGATGGAAGCTGATAATAGAAGCAGAACCTGAATTTGAATCTATAAGTTTCTATCCTGAAGCTGATGAGCTCAAAATAAAATCACACCTTAGAATGCAATAAACTTTTTTGAGTTTGTGGGAAAAGAAGACTCCCCACCGCTCTCCCCCTCAAAATGATAAGTTTTGAAATAAAATATTGACTATGAAGCTGTTCTGACAGTAATTTTCATCAATTTAAATGCCAGAGTATACTGCCTTTTATAGAAAGCATGTGGAGGAAAGTGAAGGGGGCTAGCAATCCCCTTACCTTTTGGGTTTTAAGTTTGGAGTGAAATCTCAAAACAAGCATGACGTTTGTGATTCATTTATAAAAGGCTGCAATCATACGTGTTTGAAATGCTAAAATTGAAATACTCTTCTATTACGTTGACAAGTAATTTCGCCTTATTTTTCTCAGTGATTAAAACAAATTACCTATTAAAAACAGACTAATAAAGTATGGCATATTTCTCTATTAGTTATACAAATAGTTATTGAGTAGTGATAATGGGCCAGACACTCTGGATGTTAGAGATGCTGAGGTGAATAAGAAAAGTAAAATTCCCTCCCTCATGGGACTACATTGCAGTAGAAGCAACAATGAGCAAATATCAAATAGAACAATTAAAAGTAATCTAAAATTCTTACAGTGATAAACACTTAAAGAAAATAAAGCAAAGTGAAGTTTGGAGAGTGACGAGAGTTGATAGGGAGTCAGGAATTGGGCTCTCTGAAGAGGGGCCATTTGGGCAGAGACCTGAGTCTTAAAGACGAGAAGCTGCCATCAAATATCTCAGAAGACTATCCCAAGCAGAGAAAACAAAAAAATATAAAGGCCCTGTTTAACCTGCCGAAACAACTTTCCTCTTTCTCATGCATCTTTCAAGATCGGACCTCAAGGAATTGTTAATCTTCTCCCCCTTCCTGGTGCTCTTTTGGCACATCTGTTCTTTTCTTCATTCCAGCTCCTATTCGGTTACTAAATGTGGTAACAGGCTGTGCACTGCTCTCCACTGGGAGCTCCTCCAACGTAGGGGCTTGGAGCATTTTCTTCCATCCATGGCACCTAGCAGGGAGCCCTGCTCAGAAGCTGCTCAGTTACGCTTGCATAAAATACTCAGAATACAGACTTGTATTTTGGCCCATGCCTTCTACATCCTCGCTGATTCTGAAACCATTATATGCTGCATAAAAGGTTTGGTAAGAGATTAGCTGTCTAGCTATTGGAATCAAGCATTCTGATGCTTCAACAGTTCTTATCTTATTTTACTTGCCCAGTTTCTATTTGGCACTGAGTTGAGGACGGGACACAGGCAACACCTTACCAAAACAATGATTTCTTCCTGAAACGTCACTGGTTTCTGGAACACACTCTTGGCACCAGGTAGGGACATTTTAACCTCCGGAGGTAGATAAATTATGTTTAATGCTCTCAGAACACATCCCTCCCTTTTTTGGTCTCAGACACCTCAAAGAATACGGGAACTAAACCAAAGTTGTCTCTTTTTGTGCCAAACATCAATTGTTGAACCACAAAGCCAGCCAATTCTCTCGTAAGGCTGTTTCTAATTTCTGCACCTCCCTTTACCATTCTGGTTTTGTTTGGAGAGTAAAGAATGTTTCTAAATATTTTGAACCCCGGGGTCTTTTGTGGAATTCTTGAGTCTTCTCTCCTTTCACTGAAACATAAAACAACCCACAATTGTTTGCTTGTATAACCCTTTCTCTTTTATATACAAGCAGTAGGATGGGGTATAATTCAACAAATCAGTCCTTTCCCAGCTTCTGTCACATTCTTTCTGATGGAGAGGTTTATAATCACCATAAGAAACATTCATTTAGAAAACGGAGTCAACACAGATGGGTTATCTCAAAGACATAGCATGTGAGAAAAGGTGCTGGCCTCCTGTTCAAGTCAGACAAGGTGCAATTAGGAGCTCGCCCATTTGCCTCCTACGTCTCTAATAAGATATCCCTGGTACATGATAATTAAGTCATGGCTTTGAGGCACTACAGTGTGACTCTCACAAATGGGCCCACTCATTTTGTCCAAATCATATCCAAATGACTCTTTGATCCCACCTGCAACCCACACCTGTTTTGCTCTGGCTCGGTAGTCTGCTGGATGGTGTGGAGTCTTTTCTCCCTACACCACCCCCACCTTGTGCCTAGGAACACATACACCTGTTGCCCTAGCCCGTGTCTGCTAGCTTTGATCTCTAGGGATTGTGGAAACCATCAGCTGTGACCGCGTGTTTGTTAGGCCTCATTGCCCTGGAATGCAAGTCTCAAGGATTCCACCTCTGGAAATTTGATAATGAGGCACTGCATGTTCCAGCAGGGTAGGCTGGCATGTCAGGATGTTTCAAAGATGTTATTCCAAAACACAATGAACTTCCCACCCCCCAAAAATCATTTCATAGATCAGAGCTTTATCTGGGGGCGGGGGGCATAGGAAGAGTGGTAACATAAAAACACTTGTGGAATTAATTCTTCTAGGGGACTAGCCAGTAGTGACACATAGCCTGTAACTCTTGAGGTGGAGGCATCTTCCAGAGGATAGAGTGAAGCCATTCCCACGCCCAGATATATTGCTGTCTGGCTACAACTGCACTTTGCGTGCTAGTTGTCTTCTTAGGGTTCTGAACCAGTAGGCTTACTACCTTCTTTGCAAGCAGGTGAGAAACCTATATAAAAGTAGGGCTTCGGGCATTGTAAGGGGCTAGGGATATTTACACAAGAAAAAAAAAAACCACACAGTTGACTCATTTAAATTGGCATATAAGGTGAAAGCTTAAAAAACAAAAATTCAAACGGGCCACCTAAACTGTAAGAGTTGTCTGCCAAAAGCCACATCTGACTCAAATAAGCAAATCTGTTGTATATAGCCTGTGCATGTAAAACAAAATCCAAATGCAAGTATGCATGCTTTCATGTTATTCAACGACAGCAATCCGTATCTTATTTGTGTATATCTTTGATGTCTATTATGTTATGTCGTCTGAAATGATTACATTGCTTTTATTTAATAAAATGTTTTAAAGTTGTTTTAAGTCTTTGACTAGAAAGACAAAAAAAAAAAAAGCTAAATTCTTATTTGCTGCATCTCGGCTTTTATGTTGGAAGCAGAGTATGTTGAAGTTCTTAGTCTAAACAATTTACAGTTTTCCGGATTAAGATCATGTGGGAGAAAGATGAAAATCTTAAAAGCAACATTAGATAAATGCTTTTGCTACTCACGAGTAAATTAGACATTTGTGGACTCTAACTGCTAGGTACGATGGGAATTTTCTGAAATGAGCAGAAGGTGAGAATCTTTGGGAGAATTACTAGAGGTAGCAAGATTAAATCCACTCCCCAAACCTAAATGCCCTTGAAGGCAAATATGCCCCTGCTCTAAAGCAAGAAGCGAGCGCAAAACTTTCAAGTCGGTTTGAGGGGAAAACAAACTCATTTACTGTCCATCTGCTGATAGGAATGGTAGGAAGGGCCTGGGTTGCTGACAGAGCAATTCCCTATGAATTTGACTATTGTTTCAGGTTTCTATCTTTTCCTCTTTGGTAGGAAGATATTAAACATAAGTCTCTGGCAAAAAGTACAGAAAAACAGAGTCTCTGAAATTGCAACTGGTACAAATTCCTAGCCAACAACCTTCATTTCTGGTGCTTGTCATCAATGAGCAGTGGTCAGAATTTGCTCTCTTCAAGAATTAGAAAACACTAGACTGTTGTCGAAGATTTCAGGTATATCTTAGAAGCCTAGAGATGTAAAACTCTTAGATGAATACTTCTATGCCGGAAGAACTCCATGTGAACTTGAGTACTGGGAATTACTGACACATATAAAGAAAGCTACCCTTTAAATGTGCAGAAGCCATTTAATTCTTTTAGAACTATTATAGTTTGTATGTTTATATCTGGCAGAATTTAGAGTTATAATGTCTTGGTGCTTTAGCTCAAAAAAGCTAATTGTTTATTTCCCAACTTCTATGCTTCACATCTGTCTGGCATGTGTTCATGTCCACATTAAGATAAGTTAACAGCTAAGAACAAACAGGTAGATACCATTAATTTTGAATATGAAAGACCAAAAAAAATTCAATAAACTTTTTTCTCCACTTAACCATTTTACAGGTAATAGATTTATTTGGGGTGGGGGTGGGGGAATGGTAATATAACACTTGTAGAATTCAAACATTTTAATTTACTAAGGATTAAAATCAAGGTCATAGTTCTTACTTAACACAGTGCATAGGAGAAACATTATGTGTTATTTTGCCTTTATTATGACCATATTTATGAAAAATATTCAGCCTTTACCTTAATCATTTCCTAACAAGTCCCCCTCTTCAGTCTTACTGCTCCAATCGCTCCTTTTTTTCCCTACCACCATCGGCATGCTTTTGTTACAAATCAAATCTGATTATGTTATGCTTATGTTATCCTCTGACTTCCCTATAGCCTTCAGGAATGTTCAAAATGCTTGGCTCTGCAAAATCTTTTAGGCGGCCTCTCACGGTTTCTTCCGGAGAGGTCTATTCTTCCACCATATCGAACGAAAACCTGTAGCCTCTTTTGAATCTGAGACTGCTTGTTCTGTCTTGGAACAATCTTCTCCAAATCTTTGTTAACTCGTAACCATCTTTCAGGACTCAGCCCAGTATCCTCATCACTCTCTTCCCACCCTGACCCTTCCCTTCCTTCTTGAAATGCTTTTCCTGATCTTTCTCACCTGGCTTAGGACCTACTTTGTGCTTGCTTGATGCACTGGGCATGACGTATCAGCACATAGTATAGTGCTGTAGTTGCAAGTTTCTTTGCCATAGAAACTTGAACTTTGGCAAGTTCTGTGCCATATTAAAAACCCCTGTGGGCAGATAATAGGGATTTTGTTCTTTGTATCACTAGCCTTTAGCACTGGCTGGACACATAGTAGGTGCTCAGGAAACACTTGCTAAATAAAAACATAGCATTTATATAAAAATATCTGTATAGAGATATGTATTTCATCCTCTAATCCTCTAAGAATTAAGAATTTTGATAGGTAAACATATATAATTTCATCATACATTTACTTTTATTTCCTCTTTTAAGGCAAGAAATGGTGTTTAGGAAAAGCAAAGCCAATTTTGAACCTGCTTGCAAGTCTCATTAGGATCCTGCAATGACCTGTTGCTTGTCTCTGTGGAAAGAACACTGGGGAGGTTTTTGGTTTGATTGGTCTTCCCGGTAGGGAATAAAAATGTCTTAGAAGAATCACATGCTTTAATTGACATGAACAGCCTTTCCACAGTTGCCATTGGAGTAGAAAGTAAGATGCCATATTTAATGACTGGTTAGGAGCTTGGGCTCTGGACCCTGAATGTTTAGGTCAAACTCTGCCTCTGTCCTTTTCTGACCCAAGCAGGCTAACTAATGACTTAGTGCCTAAGTCTTCTCATTTGTCAAATGGCACTGATAATGGCACCTAACTCACCGGGTTGGTGTGAGACCTAAGTGTGTTAAAGCACTTTGATGCCTGATGCATGGTAAACACTCAGCAAATGTTAAGTTGTCGTCATCGCCGTCATCACTTTGTCTTATAGTAAGTCACTCATTATTATGTCTCTTTATCATAGCTCTCACTTTTGAGGTTATAGATGTGGCTCCTGAGTGTCTTCTCCCTATTCCAGCACGGCCTACCATGAAGAGCCTGCAGTCACTCTCTGACCACCCGCCTGCTCTTCAACATTTGCTGTCACTTTTCCGGCATGATTTTGGACGTGTAAACTTTCTAGATGGTGCTGAGTAAAAGGTAGATGGAAAGACTCTGAAATTAGGTAAGGCGTCTTTTTTGGCTTCATGTTTAAATACAAATTCTTGCTCTGTTCAGGAGCAAATACAGAGCTCATGGCCCTGGGAAAAGACCAGGCTTGTGTCATTGAGCTTTTTCATTCACAAACACATAACCAACGATTTTTGTAAAATCGTAGAATAAGATTGACATGAGTTTTTGTATCATTTTCTCAAGGGAGTATTAATGGGCCTAAGTAGTTCTCATGAGGGAAATTTTCATAGGGGATTTTAGATGACATTCCCTGATGAACCACATTTTTTTTTTTTTTTTTTACACAGAAATCTAACCTTCTAACATATTCCCCACAGAGGATCTCTGTATATTGTAGAATTATTAGTTGCTTCAGTCATGAGAAGGCAAAGAATAAAACAGGACCAAGATTTATTTGAAGAGGTTTGTTTGTAACAAATTTTGTTACAACAAAAGTTTAGAAAACCTGGTATTCTGGTTTTGATTGTGAAAAACCACTTTGTTTTAAAATTTAGGGAAGAAAAATATCTAATTCCAGTAAAACGATGTTCAGGAGATTTTTAAAGGAGATTGAAAAAGAAATGGCACACCACTAAAACATCTTTATGAAGATATACCTTATTAGTCTCATAAAACCACAAACTCTGCTATATGATATAGTCTAACAATAGAGATACTGCTTTTTTTTTTTTTTACATTTCCCCTTAAAGCCAAGAAGAAAGTAAGCAAAGGTATTGAATTTAACTTTGTTCAAAAAGTTTCTCTTGGAAATTAAATAGTAAAATGAGAATGTCACAAATTCTCCAAGTCCATGCTATCTTAACTGTAAGCTAATGCCAGAATGTTAGTAGCAGGACTGCTGAGTGGGAGAGCAGGTAGTTAGGAATGGACAGAGTCTGGGATCAAAGAGGCAATATAGCTGTAGATTGTCCCCTGGGATGAGGGAACCAACATGGACTCCATCCACTTAGGTTTGGTTGTCAAAAAGATTCAGCAATATGCTAGGAGAACGGCAGCTGGATGCTCGGTCAGGCATAGCACGGTACTAGGTTTCAAAGGCTGTTGGGTTTGGAGCCAGATTTCAGACAGCAGTAAGTAGTACAGAGAACCAAGGGCCCTAACCAAGTGAGCTGAGGGATGTATGACAAGGCAGCATTTGCTACTGAGTGATTGGAGACTTGTAACACACTCGGCAAATGGATGTAACCTGTACAGATTGCTTAGTGGCAGAGAAGTGGGTGAGGTTTGGAAAGAAGCCTTTAAGCTCATTGGACTTGCCTTTCCAAGTATCAAGTTATTCTTTCAACAAATATTTACTGAATGCCTGCCATATGCCAAGCACTGTATTAGGCATTGGAAATATAGCAATGTTTACTATAGACACCGAGTTTATAGCTTTGTGAAGGAGAAACACTGGACATATTCCCATTAATGTATAGTTACAAATTCTGGCAAGTGCCCTGATGGAAAATTATAGGAAAGACTAAGACAGTATAATACAATTTAGACCAGGGAAGTTTCTTAGGAGATGATAATGTTTGAGCTGAAGATCACCAAGGAAAAAAGCTGGAGTGAAGGAAGGGTGAAGACCCAAATTATGTAGGAGTGTGTAGACCAATTTGGGTTTTTATCCTAGATTAGTAGAAACCATGAAAGTGTTTTAAGGAGAGTACTAATATGAATGGGTTAAGTGGCAATATGGGGAATGGGCTACCAAGCACCAAGAATGAAATTGTTTAGAAAAAAAATCATAGCTACTTGGGCAAGTGGAGATGGCGTAACATGCACAGAAATAGAGACCTCTAAAAGTTAGAATATTTGCACACAGTTTTTAGGAGAAGTTGTGAGGCAAAAGTTGGTGCTGAGGATGATGTAGGCTCTGGGCCTTTGTACATGGATCGGTAGTGGTGCCAGGAAATGAGAATTGCTGGAAAAGAACAAGGTCGGGGGGAAAGGTTTAGGATCCTGGGAGTTTGAAATGTCTTTGAGACATGTGAATAATGAGTGGTCTAGTAAGACTGTGAGATATGATTCTGTTGGAGATAAAAACCTAGGATTCATTGGTACTTAGATGGAAAGAGACATCACAGGTGAAGATGACCTTGCCTTGGGAGAGAATATGCAATGAGAAGAACCAAGGGCTGGGACAGGCATTAGACCTCAGTGTCTAAATCCTGTGTTTAAGACAATAAGCTGGCAAAGGAAACTAAGAAAAGAATTGTCAGAGAAAAAAGAGAAGAGTCAGGAGAGGTTTAGAGGTTAACAAGTAGAAACTTGAAAAGAACCAATTTAATTTAGTGACAGGAAGGTTACTGGTCAGCTCAGTGAAAATATGGCAGATGCTAGGGTTTAGGGAAACAGCCAAATTTAGATCTTATCACTTTTATGTAGGAGTTTCTAATACACTGACTGAACAGGTAAAAGGCTAGAGTACTATCCCCTGTGTGGAGAGGGAGAAAGTAGAGTGTTGTATAAATGTTGAGTCAAAAGAAAATGGTGATTTTACGAATGGAGCTTCAAATACAATGGCAAACCTAAAACAGATTTTTTGTTTTTTTAAAAAGTATGATGGTGCCCATGCTATTACTTTTAATGAATCCATTGTTTCTGATGCCTTTAATTATGAATCTAATAGTAATTAATTTACTATTTTCATGGTAATAAAGAGAAATTCAGTGTTGCAGGCAATAGTTTCAATCAAAATCACATCATGATTTATAGCTTAAGTATAATGTCATCTGTGGATAATAGCTGGATAGACAATGTGTGAGAACGGCATAAAAATAGTGATTGAGAGGTAACATTAGCAAATGTGACCAGGTAATGAAAATTTAAGCAGCCTACGTATAATTTAGGTAGACAAATTATTATTTTTTATTTAAGAAGCCATAAAGCCTGCTAATTCATACAACATCACGCTGTTAACTACATAGCTAATAAGTAAATGTAGACCTGGATAGGACATAGTCTAATCTAGACTATAAAGTTGTGCTTTCATAAAATAAGTTTGCAAAAAAGAAACAAACAAAGGGTATGAATTTTCAAGGATTTATTTTTATTGAATCCATAGAATAAAGACGCACTGAGTGAAATAGATTTTTGAATCAAAAAATAAATTTAATTACTTCTTCAAGCTCTAGTGACAGCATTTTTCTGTAATTTTAAAAATAATTTGGGTGAACTTTCCTTTTTGCTTCACTACCAAGGTGAGGCAGGGAACAGAGATAGTCCAGTGGAGAAACAGATACCGCATTGTTCCACTTTCAACCCCTTGCTAATTCCAAGTTAACCATACTCAAGGTTATAAAATTTCTTCACTGGCATCCTTATATGTTGCTGCTGTACCAAGCCAAAACTATGTATTTTCAATTGACTTACCTTTTAACATATTTGACTTTGAAAGGTCTACACAATAATTTGTTTTTCTCTTTTGCCTCATAATGGTGACTCTCCAGCTGAAATCAAGCTAATGGAGCAAATTTCAAAGAAATGCAGAGGTATATAATGTAAAAGAACATGCTGAATTAGTGCATATGGATATTTGAGAAGACTTTATAATAAATATCATTAGAATTTTATCAATTTAATAAAATATAATTTATTATTAATATAACACGAAGTAATATAATACAATTTACTATTAATATAATAATAATGAATTACTAATAAATAATAATTAAGAATAATCAATAAATAATAAATTTATAAATTAATATAATATAATTTACTATTACAATAGTGTAAAACTATAAGATTGCATCTTTTAGGGTAATTTGGTGCATATTATTAGAAGATCTAGCATTCTTAATGCAGAAAACTTGCAATATGAAATGCATTTTATAGTTTCTTTTGTGGGACAAGAATTCACGATATTACAACTTGTATCACTGGCAATTTATTCCCTATCTGGCGTACGTGAAGCTTTAGGAAAAAAGAAAAGAATTAAAATTTAAATTTCAAACTTTGTTTTAGAATTGACTGTAAATTATGTTATGCTGTCAAGGTGTAGAAGTTTTTTTTTTTTTCTATGTTTTTTTGTTAGCCTATCATTTTTAAAGAAACTTTAAGCAAACAGCATTTAGAACTAATACCCAAATCTGTCAGTGTTTTAAAAGTGCTACAGTGTTTCAAAGAGAAAAGCATTGTTCTTTACCTTGCCCAATATAGCAATGAAAGTAGGGCAGGCTGATTTAGTATGAGATTCCAAAGCTGCACTGTCATGTCACTAATGCTTAAAAGCCCTTCATTTACATTTTCAGAAAAAAAAAAAATTATAAAATTAAATATCTTTGAACCAGCAAGACCGTTCATTACAGGAAGTTATTATTTTGATCGGGCTGTTGGTTTCTGAATTCTCTTGGCAACAGTACAAAAATAGCTTTCCCTTGTTAATAAAGAACAATCTGCAAAAACAAATTAGAAATGTGTTAAGGACAAAATAAACAGACTTTTTATTTTTTAAACTCAGGGGCCTCTGAATTTCACAGACTTCTGGAATCTGGGGAGCTCCACCCAGCCGCCACACATTTTACTGCTCTGTTATAGGTTTGGCATGAGAAGAATAATTTTCCAACTGTTGGAACAATGCGGATTCACATTTTTCCAGAAGGAAAAAAAAAAAAAAAACTCTATCTTACATATTAAATTCCAAATAGAGAAACGGTGTCTGTATCACTCTTCCCATTTTATGATGGAATTTGAGAACTGAGGGAAAACTACATATATGAAAATGGTATATCTAAGTGTAGTTGAAACCTACATCTGGTGAAAAAATTTTTAAATCAGTAGAGAAAAGTCAGCTCACGGAGCTAAGCTCTCATGTTGTGAAATCTCACTTAAAACAGTCACTCGCGGACAGTCACCTGGGATTTTTTGAAATAACTCCTGTCTAGTTCTTACCATTACATATTTTATATACATTGATGGCTGCTAAAGAGAGCTTGGCCAAGAAATAGTTCTTTGAATTCTTGTTTAGTCTAATAGTTCCTTCCAGGACTCAGTGGTCCCCAACCATTTTGGCACCAGGGACCAGGGCTCTTATGAAAATCTAATGCCTGATGATCTGAGGTAGAGCTGAGGCGGTGATGCTAGCGCTAGGGAGCGGCTGCAAATATAGATGAAGTTTCACTAGCTAGCCACTCACCTCCTGCTGTGCAGCCCAGTTCCTAACAGACCACAGACTGGTACCCATCTGTGGCCCAGGGGTTGGGGACCCTTGTTAGAGGTGACTAGAAATTATATTTACTTAATTGCCATTGCAACTAACATGTCTTTTTGGGTAGGGTGAAGAGAGGCTGATTTGCTAACTTTTTAAAAGTATGAAATTGCAATTTTTCATATTTATACAAAAAGATGATATAAATAACGTGCAACAGAAAGTGATTATTTTGTGTTCCCTCTCCTACTCTATGAAATGGGCAGAAAAAAAATTCAGGACTGTTCATAGACTTATATGAACATATTTTCTCAATGAGAACCGTACTATGGTTTAAGCACCATAAGTAAAGCTGTTCATATTTCGCCTCTTTAAATTGAAAGCATGGTGTTGGAGCAAAACGAAGGCAGTGGAGGCAGGGGGTTGAGTGACTCCGTTAGGTTTACCTGGTGAGTAGGTGACATTATCACACCAAGATGCATAAAGCATGCAGGTGTTTGTGTTTATGAGAATCAATGCCAGTGAGAATAGTGCCTATGCATTTCTGACAGTTCTTAACTTACTTCTTTTGCTCAGACACAAGCAGTGTTTCTCCTCTCTATTACAGCCATCATGTTCATGCCCGGGTGACATTCTTGCTGAAATGTCAGCTTAGAAAACTGTTCTCCCTGGCTTTTCCTCTCTGCTTCCTGATGTCTGCATTTGTGCTCATTCCAGGCTGTTCCTTTGCGCTCGCCTTTCCCTCTCTCTGGTTCCCGCCTTCCCCATCCTCCCTAGTGCTTATATTATCTCTCCTCTGTCTCTCTGTCCCCTTCCTAGAGTCCCCAGCCTCCTTGTACTCCTTCAGGGGAAACTTTAGTATGAGTCTCTACAACAGCCACTGAGCTAGCTCATACCAGGAGTGCACTTCTAGGCTTTCTGGTGCAGGTGACAGGTTGCGGGATCGAGTGGTAACTGAAGGAAGAGAAGGTTCAGTGAGATTTGTGACTTCTGTCTTTGGAGAGGCAGGCAAAACTGATACCTCAGTGTTCAGAACTAAAGTTTCTCAAGAGACTCTCTGGTTTAGCCTTTGGCTATCAGGAGTGTAAGGTATCACTACCCACAAGAGGCAGCTGAGGTCTTGAGAGGTTAAGTGATCTGCTCCAAATCTCACAGCTAAGGAATGGTAGAGGGCTGTGTGTGTGTGTGTGTGAGAGAGAGAGAGATAGAGAGAGAGAGAGAGAGAGGCGCACGAGAGAGCATGTGATAGAGAAACTGGACCATTTGGAGGAAATGTTCAAATACAGGGAAGTACAAAGAATAATATAACAGTAACCTATATTCTCCTCACTCACATTTAAAACTGTTAAACATTTCGCAATATTTGCTGCCTGTGTCTTTTCTCTATCTATATTCTTTAAAAATCATACTCTTGAAAAAAAACAGATGGACAACTCCCTTACCAAAAAAAAAAAAAAAAAAAAAAAAAAAAATACATAAATTCTTTTTAAGAAAAAGGGAGAAAAGAGAAAGCTAGTACGCTCTGCATATAACACTTGTGATTCTTTGGCCAGCCCCACTGCAGCCTTGTTCCCTTTCTTTTGTCATCAGAAACTAAACAGCCAGCTTGAGTCCAATGAGAATCATTCCAATGTTACCTGCATATCAAGATCCGTAAACGGTATATAATGTTGCTTTAACCAGGCTGCAGTGTCATCTTCAGTAGTGAGTCCTCCTAACACTTGCTTTCTCCACTAAGATCATATGTTAAGAAACACACACACATTTAGTTTATTAACTTTAACCATTTATTTTAATAATCCCCTCTCAATGTTCAGTGATGATTTGGGCTATTTCATTTTTATACTAAACCAGAATAAATTAAAACATATTGGGATGTACCTCTTTGTGCATGTGTTCCCTGGGGATAAAACTGGGTATGTTCATTGGCCATGCATATTTTCACTTGTCCTAAATATTTTCAAATTGCTGTCCAAAGCAGCTGCAACAGATATATTTCTGCTAACTCGAATGGGGGAGTCTATGTTCATAAATCCTTCCTAATACTCAAAAATTAGTTTTTAAAATGTTTATAAAGCAGATTGAAATATACTCCATCATTTTACTGTGTGAGTAAAAGACAGACTAGGTAGGTGTCCAGAACACTTCAACATATGTGGAAATGTAACTATGACGGAACGCCAGGAGACAACATGACTCAACTCTACCAAAACCGCGAGTGAACACATAGGGCTTGGAAAGTTACTATTTTATCACTTCACCGTCTTTGTGCAGTTTTTGTCGCACTGATGATTTAGCTATTGTATGTTAAAGATAATGATATAGACTAATTAGGCTTGTATAAAAAATTAGACAAAAAAATTCTATGTAGTTCATATTTGAATTTTCTCACAAGTCAATTGCTGGATTATATAGAGAGAAAAACCAAAACCCAACAAGTTTAAGTGACCTATCCAAGATATCCCAGGAAGGACTTTTTAGGAAAATAAATTTCAGAAATGTTGAAAAATTGGTCCAGCACACTGAAATAAAACTAAATGACACTTACAGGGCTTCATCTCACTTGATTTCCTGATAATTCTATGCATGACATATGCCTCTCAGCAGTCCCCATTTTTGGCAATTTTTATCTTCACTGAGGACAGAGTCTGGATTATAGAAAATGTTAACTAAATATTAGCGAAATTAAAATAAGTCAAAAAAGGGAGTATATAAAAATCTTGGTGTGTGTATGTGTTTGACACATGTTCCCAGAAGATAAAAATATTCTGTCTTATAGAGAAGCATATACATATCCTCTCCCTCCAATTTCTCCCTGCTTTGCCTCTAAGTTTCTATATGAGAATCTTAATTACAGACTGACCCAAATAAGGATGATGGTTAGATAAAATACTTAAAGTACTGAATAAACAGATTTTATGGAAAACTTTTAGGCATAAACATCATTAGGAATATGGGTGGATTGGCTATTTAAATTTTATGATGTATACCATCACTGACACATATAATATATCACAAGACAAATTATATAGTTTTTATATAAATTGCTGTAAGGATGTAGGAACAATGTTTTTTTTAATGAGTTATCATTAAATGTAATCTAGAATTTTAAGTAAAAATTAGTATAAAAGTTGGCTGCAGAAGATTAAAAAGAGGTTATTTTGATATGAATAAATAATTTTATTGATTAAAAGAAATGATTTTAGATGAAATGCTAAGGCTTAAGAGTGCTATTTGTGAGTTTGAGAACGTGTGACTGCTTACATTCAGAGAGGGAACAAAGGTAGTCATTTCGTGATATTTAGGAGAATGAGTTTATGTTGAAACCAAGAAATGTGTCAGTGAATATGAAATTAACAAGAAAAGAATAGACAGAGGAGGAGACTCCAAGGAAGAGAGGTGTGGTTTGCGGCTTGAGAACCAGACAGCGTTCGGGTAAATGCCTCCAGTCTTGATGCAAAGAAAGAGACAATCTTCTTTCTTAACCCCTGTAGTTTCTATGGCCATGATTCACACGGATGGTGTCAGGGAGCGAGTATTCACACCACTATCCTCCATCAAAAGTTGGGCTTTGGAAGAGGAAATAAAGAATAACTTTTCCATATTTGGAGGTAACAAATTTGGCAAGATGGCATAATACCTTTCTCTCAGAGGAACTGTGAGATTTTTACTCGTCATGGTTATTACTCATTTGAAGGCCAACGCCTCCACCAGCACAGGATCCCTTTGTACCTTGCTGGAGAATTCTTCTATTATAGAGCATTTATGTGTCACATTAAAAATCTTTACCAAGCATTTTATAATCGTTATTTACTGCTCTTCACAGCGACCTTAAGATACACTTCAGCCCTGCCCTTAAACTTCAGGAAACAGCCGCTCATTACACCTGCTAACAACCTTCCAAAGACTCCTCTTGAAATCTTTTGCTGGGGTATTGTTAATCTAAATCAAAATTAAAGTTTAGAATTTGTCCTGGTCAGAAAAGAGAGAAGATAATTTAGCTGTTTTTACTTTTAGGATTGCAATAATAGCAGATTTGTAAGAAAAGAAAATTCCTTTAAAATGAAAGCCTGTGCCTTTGACTCAGCCAATTCCTCTTTGTCCCAAAATAAATAAGAAGATATTAAAAGTAAAGAAAAAATACATGAATATAAAAGGATCCCTTTTAATTTGTTTTTCAAGCTATTTGTTGAATGCAATACAGAAAAGAATCAGGAACAGGACTTTTTACACTAAAGGGATTAAAATTACAAACAGAAATACCAAACGTAGTTTATGCCTCTTAAATCTAATTGTTTTAGCATTTATAATGTATACCACATTTATAGCATGAAATTTATTAAAAATAGCATCAGTTTATTATTTAATGTGGAAAGAATTCAATAAAGTAAATGTCTTTGTTATGATTGAAAATTATGTTGCAGCCCAGACCATGAAGGGAATTTATTAGGTTAATTTAAAATTTTGCTAATTTTTAATTCATATATTAAGAAAGAAAAAGATGCTTGTGATTCCAGCAAGCATCAGAAATAGTCTATGCAGTAGAATCCTGGGAGAACTAATACACACATGAGTCATTTTAATCTAGACTGGACTCATCATTCAGGAACATTCCATGGGGAATTTCTTGCAACGACGATGAGTAAGATACCCTAGGAGAATCCTTTTCCACTTGTAGGGCTATTTCTCATGCTAATTTGTCAGTCTTCTGATTGAAAAAGAAACCCTAACATGTATTTGCTTTGTCGGTGCATTTGTTATGAAACATGTACATTATGTACACAGTAAAATAGTATTTGTTTACAAAAAAAGCAAAAAAGAGTATGAGGTTGATGCACAAAAATAGATTTTAAAGAAAGCATACCAATTAGCAATTGATTTGAAGAATTTTATTGAGAGTATTTCACTTCATTTGAATAAGAAAGCAGACTAAAATCTACTGGGACTCCTCTTTTCTGGAATCTAAAGTGAAAGGAGTGCACAGAGAATATTAAAATCCTATATAAGTGACTTCATAAATGTAGAAGAATAATTCAATATTTTCACTAATTGGTCATTTTTACTTCATAAAATAATAACTGTTGATAATGTAAAAACAGAATCTTTTACACATTTTTTTTTCCCCCTAATGATACAATATGAAACTTTTTGAAATATAAGGTACTAGTCAATTAGTTTATTAGTGGTTATGGACCTGATTAAATGTTGTTTAAATAATTGCTCCTAGAGTGAACACAATTTCTGCCATTCAGGGCATATTCTTCTCAACTATCGTATATATATTTTTTAATCTTAGAAATTACAACTAGTTTATATTCACTGTAATGATGGTAATGTTATTCTGCCAAGAGATAGCAGCATTCTTATAAAATATAAGTAGAGTTGACACATTTATGGCATATATTTATAGTCTCCCAGACATAGTGCTTCACCATCACAATGGTTAGAACTAGGAACAGAGTCCAAGAATTTAGCTTCTAGTCTCCTATTCTAATAACACTCCATCGCCTTACACAAAAAGCCATCTTACCTTGTCAGGAAGAAAGGGGATTCAGCTCCAGTAAATTGTAGGGCTATAATTTAAAAAGAAAAAAAAAAAAATAGAAGAGGAAAATAAAAGTAAGGCAACTTTCATTCCAAATGTTTAGGATTCTGGTAGGACATATTGCTTTTCTATCTTTGAGTACTGCTCAAAGATTTCTGCTAAAGTACTATGCAATTTTCCCTAAGTGCATAGAGAGAACTCACACGCATGCTTTTCTCTCCCTTGTTCCTCTCCTCTTACAGTACACTTCTCCCACTGATCCTGCACTGTGCATTAGCAGAAGGGCAGTGTTCTTTCAGGAGGAGCAGGAAGTTGACCTTGGAAGGGGTGAATATTGGGGCTGCAGCCAGTGATGTCTGCTGCCCTGGGATTGTGCATGCTCTTGATAATGGGTCGAAATACTCACATTTTGACAGTGAGTCATGTTTGTGTTGTCACACTGCTATTGGACTTGACTTATTTGAACATGGAAAATGTTTCCCCAAAATATCTCAAAAAGTAATTAATTTTTTTTTTTCCTGATGATACAGACATTTGGATTTCTACATGATCTGCTTCTATATTGAGATTATAAGTGAAGAAGGGAAGGTGTTGCTCTGCTGGGAGAAGGAACTTTGATCTCTTCCTGCTCATCAGCTTTAAATACTGCTCCCAGGGCTCTAAAACCCTCCCCTGCCCAACCCCACCCCCCAAGCTGGGAGATAACAGAGCCCCACCTTTCCTACCAGACTTAATCACCTTTTGTTTTTGTCCCTTTGTATCTTGTTCCTGTTTTATATCTAGGCTATAAGTTAGGATTAGAGTTATGGAATAGAGATTTCTGCAGGATTTTCCTTTTGAATTATGTTTGTGACTGTGTATATGCAATTTTAATTTTGTTTGTGTCATTGATGAGCTTTTGTGTGTGTGTCAGTATAAGATACCATAAACTGTATTCTCAATAATATGTGATAATATTTGTTGTAATGTAAAAGAGATTAGGACATATATATTTCTAATACATTACTTGGACAATTGTATTACTTTTTTACTCGAGTCGGCCAGTGAATCTGTTCCACAACAATGACAATAAATCACTCTAATGTCAGGAGCCTCAGTCATGGGGACTCCTGTTCTCAGTTTCCATTCATTCCCCCTGCGACCTCACCCAGTCTCCTGCCCTATTGGCCAGTTATATGTCAAAGATGCTGGAATTTATATCCCTAGCTCAGAACTCTCTTTGGAATTACAGACTCATATATTCAATTGCTTATGATTTCTTGACTTAAAAGTCTAAAATAAATTTAATTCTTAGTAAATCCAACTTCTGATTTGTTCACTGAATGCTCTCCACTGCGGACTTTTTCAACTTAGTCAACCAACGTTAACTCCGAACTTCTAGTTGGTCTGGCCAAAAGTTTAAAGTCATTCTCGTCTCTTCACTTTCCTTTGTACCCTGTATTCAGACAGTGAGGAGAGACTGTTCACTTCATTTCAACAGCTCTCCACAATTCCATGGCTCGTCCTGCTCCTCGCGTCTCACCTAGCCTACAATGGGCTCCTAATCACCTTCCCTCTTCAGTCCTTGGCCTCTACCATCTCTTAACCCCACAGCCAAAATTGTCCTTTTAAAACATGGGTCTCGTTGTCTTATGCCTCTGCTCACACGCTTGCATTGCTCTCCATTTGTGTCAGAAATAAAAGCCACATGGTTATAGGGCTTTGAGACCATCTGTGATCAGACTCTTCATAGCCTACTTCCAGTTATATTTCTGAACTCATCTTCTGCAACTTCTCCCCTCAATACTTTGTCACCAGGTCCTTCCTGCAGTTCTTGGAATGATACCTGGTTTTTTCCTGATATGTTCTGCAATGGTCATTTTCTCTATCTGAAAATATCTCCATGGACAATCCTCTCCCCTCCATCGTCTTTGCTCAAAGTCTCCTTTGAAAATGAGGCCTTTTGTGGAAACCCTATTTAAAATTTACCCTCAACACCACAGTCTCCATTGCCTGCCCAGTATCCTTTTTATCCCTCACAACTGTCTAGTATATAATTTACTCATTCTTCATTTTTGTGTGTATTATCACCTATCTTGTCTCCATACACCTTTGGAAGATCCACAAGGCAGAGATCTTTGTCTGTTTTATCATAATGTATCCCGGGGACTTAGAACAGTCCTTCTTAGTCCTTAGAGGACTAAGAGCCATGAAAGAATAAAGGAGACATCTAGAATGAATATATTCAAGGAGGACCCTGGATAATGTTTAAGTCACTGATCTCATTTTGTAGGCGATGAAGCCTTACTTAGGTCAGGCAGCAGTTAGTTCCTTGAGTATCTCTTGTGAAGCTAAAGCAAATGTTAACAGAGTGGGGATGATTGAGAGCCCCTCTCTTTGGTTCTCCCATTTCTGAACTTTCATACAGGCTGTTCCTTGTACTTAGACATCCTTCCCCTCTCTTTTCATCTAGCTAACTCCATCTCCTTCGGGTCTTAGTGTGTATGTCACTTCCTGGGAGATCCTTCCCAAACCTCTTCCTTTCACACCAGACTGGCTTCCTCTGCTCGGACCTCCTGTAGTACTTTACTTTCTCATCAGACTAGCTTTTGAAGTCTTTCTTCCTGACCAGGCTATAAATTCCTCAGGGCAAGGAGTATCTTTGTCCTGTTCCCAGCTAGAATCCTAACACCCAGCAGCCGCGGAATGTTTGTGGGATGAATGACTGTCAACCACACCCTAATCCAGGCTATATTAGCAATTATAACTGACAGAGAACCTGGGATTCCACACGTTCAGGGCTCTGATTTCCCAGTCAGACAGTCTCCCAGTCCTACTGTATCTAATACCTTTATTCACAAAAGAATGACTCATCAGAAATATTTTGGAGAAGACAAAGAAGGAGTCTAAAAACTAGAATCCCCTCATTTTATGTTATCATTCATTTGGCAAATTATTAAGGGCTTGGTGGGACACAAAATTACGAAACACTTTTCCTGCTTATAAAGAGCTCAGAGCCTAGTCAGGGAAAAGGTAGTGAAATTTATGTAAAATATTAAAACAAGTGTTATCAGAGAGATGTATTAATGAGACCATAGTAGCCCTGTGCCAGGGTGGAAGTTTCCAGGACTGTCTTAAAGAGTAAGTTTGGCACATAGATAAGCTAAGCTGTACATTTAAAGCAGGGCTCCACAAATTATGGCCTGTGGCCAAATCTGACCCACTGACTGTTTGTGTGTGGACCGGAAACTAAAAATGGTTTTCTATATTTAAATGAGGGTGGGGAGAATACTATTTTATGACATATAAATGATATGAAATTCATATTTCAGTATCCATAAATAAAATTTTATTGGAACACATTCATGACCTTTCATTTGGGTCCAATAGCAGGATAACTGCAACTATATGGTTATAGTTCAAAAGCTGAAAATATTCACTATTTGCTCCTTAATGGAAAACAATTGTTGACCCCTTAGAGGAAATAGCATGTGCAAATTCTATCTGCAAGCTATTCAGCTTGATTAGAGAGTAAGGCGTGTGTGGGGGGACGGGGGGTAGGAGGTGTACATGTGTGGAAGGGGGCAGTATATGCCAGGAAATGAGGTTGAAGAGAGGGACGGTGCGATCTTGAATATATTTTGTTCAGCGTGTTAAAGATCTGGACCTCTTCTGCAGACAGTGGGGAGTTATATAGGGAGTTAAGCAGGAGAGTGACCAGCTCAGACTCATGTACTAGGGAGCTAACCTCTCAGTCAATTGTGTCTGTGCGTGGTAAAGATCACTAGACTTAAGCACACTTGATAATTAATCCTGTCATTGTCATTAAATTATCCCATTTTTTAATGTCTTCACCAAACTGTATTCAATCTATAGTATTTACTTTTTTTCTTTCTGTCCTTTCAAGAAATCCTTTAGAAATTGTTATCTTAATCATGAAGATTACTTTACTTGTGTTAAGACATATATGGAATCTTTTAGAGTTTGCATGGGAAAAAAAGCTGCATTTAGGTTATAATGCAGTTATAATTCACAACTTTTTGTTTTTGTTTCTAGAGCAATTAGCCAAGAGTATCCTCAACTCATTATCCTGGGAAAATTTCTCTCCATCTTCTTTTAAGGATTCCTTAGACTTCAAAGACAACTTGTAGATAGCTGGCAGCAGGAATAGGCCCTAGACAGCGATGTTAGCAACATTCACCTGTGCTCACCTCTGGAAATGTTCACATTTTAAAATTTCAGAGTTAGTATGTGCTCGTCACCTTTTGGTGTCATCTTTAAGGTGTATAGTTTAACAATTAATCTTATACTTCAAAGAGAGTGTACTTTATGAATGCAGCCTCAGAACATTTAAAATATTGTCCCCAGCATCGTTGTCTCCTCCAGTTCTGTCTTTAAAATGACAAAAATTACATGTAAACCCATGGTTATGAATAGTTAGGTACGTAGCATTTCTAGAACAGAAGACCCTACATGCTGCATTTCTTCTAAGAACAGCCTTCTCCTTGCTTTTAGAAAATTTTGTAAGGTTGACGGCAGTCATTCAGGAAAGTGTTTATGTTTATAAAGAAAAGATAACATATACATATCAGTGTCTTCGATGGGTAGAAAACGTGAACGAAAATATAGTTTTCCCTCCCTTCACATATGAGTTCCACTATGTAGGAGGAAAAGAAAGGTCAAGTGTTAAAATATTCTTTGTGCCATTTTTGCTAATAATTTTCTTTTCATTTATCTTTTACTAGTTTCAAAAATGACAGTAATGAAAAAGAAACAATATAAAAACATTAAAAAAAATCTTTAAAAATCATGTATATTATTAAAGTTATATGAATACATTCTGTAAGTTATATAAGTGATGACATTCTGTTTTGTTTTCTAGCATCACATAACAAAGTTATAAAAACTGTTAATATTAATTTATTGATTTTTTAAGAACATGTCTCTGAGGTGTTCAAAGACCTTATATATCTTGTCATCATTATCTGCAAAATATCATGCTTCTAATCTGTTGCCAGTTGTATAGTTATATATATCTTAGTTACTTCTTGCCTGGTTATGAAGGAGCAATGTGGTTACCTTGTCTTGAATTATAGCAAAAATAGTTAGATGATATAGGAAGAATAATAGTAAAAGCACACGGCATTTTGATACTGTTTAAAGTTCATAGTTATAGTAATTATTACTTATGAACAAAATGTAGATAATGAACTGCAAAGGTTAATATTGGTAAATTTAACAGTTAAGACAATTTTGGTTATAAATTGTAGAAAAAAACTTATTGAAATCGGCATAAGCAAAAAAGGGATCAAACTGCTGGCTCATTTAACTAAGCGTTTCAGTACTGGATGAATGTAGGGGATCAAAAGGTATAAACAGGTTTCAGCCCTTTCTCTGCTTCCATTCCTTGATTTTATTTCTGGAGTCACAAGATGGCAGTCATCAGATTCTACATCACGTCATGTCATTCCTCTTTCTTACCTATGGGCAAGATCAAGAGTCTCCATCTCAAAATTTTTATTCACAACTCTCATTTTTCGTTACTCACTCTGCTGCGGGGAAAGCAATGTGCTGATGGCTTAGGTTTAGCCATATCCTCCACGATAGATGATCTTGAAGCAAGTAGACTAAGGCTAGTGGAGGAGATGAATTTTTAGAGAAAAATCCAGTGCAGTTAGTGGAAGACTGTCGGATGTCCAGTAGAGGACGTACTTAGTAAGGAGATTTTTGGCAATCTCTGGTTCAGGGCTCACCTGAGTGTAGCAAAGAATGAGGTTGATGAGATCAAAAAATTTTTCTTAGAGAATCTTAGTACTTGCTGTTTGGCTCTTCTGTTCCAAAGAGAGGAGCAGAGGGAGTTTACTCCTGGTTTTCTGCTTCCTGAGTGGGACCCAAGGGAAACATTGTTGAGCAGCATTGAAGACCTGAGGAATCTAGACTGTGAGAAGTTGTGGCTACTAGTCTGGAGAAAAGTAAAAAGCTGGGCCTGGCATCTGTGCAGTCATGAAGAGCTCCACACTCAGAAGGACACATGCTTGGTTTAATACTCTGTTGTCATCATCTTGAAATTCTTAAACTTTGAACAAAAGGATCTGCATTTTCATTTTGTACTCATCCCTGCAAATTGTGTCACTGGTCCTGATGAAGCGCTGTAGCTGCATTGGAAGCTGGAAGACCAGAGGTAAGCCATGGAGAAGGATCCAGTTTGAAGGTCATCGTCGCAGTGATCCTTCAGGAAGTACTTATTGCTGACAGAAAGAGCTTGGAGAGTTATCACCGATGAAGAGGCTCAGGGATGTCTTACGTAACAGCCAGGGAAAAAATTTTGACCTCATTAAAGGAACTATAAAAAGAGATCTTCATGTAAGGAGGTATCTCAGAACTGACAAATGCATTCAAGATGAAAGGAGTTTTGGAGATGCCCCAAGTCCAGAGAATGCTAATCAGAATCTTTTCTGTCCCCGTACCTCTCTGTCCTCTCCAGCTTAATCCAGCCCAGGAAGAGTCAGAAGACAGCCTAGTTGGGCAAATGTAAGACAAGAAAAAAGAAAGATCTATTCCTGTAAATCATGGTAATTTTACACAGAAGGTAGCTTTCTTGATCTTGTTTTTGAAACAGTAAAACATGAAGTTAAAAAAACTTCACAAATAAATTTTTATTAACACCATAAAATAAATTGTATGTTAATATTAGGGAAAAAATTTAGGATGTTGTCTCCAAAAAGTTCTTTCATGATCAGTGAGATGTGGTAGTAAAGGAGAACCCACCATGATTGCAATCTGGTGATAATTGGATCTCAGTTGTGGTAATTTATCCTATCAGGGTCATACCTATGCTGTTAAAGAGAGGAAATTAAAAGTACTAACCAGAAAGTCACTCAAAGTACATTGAGGTCGTGACAGAAACTAATAACAAAGAAATTCACAGTTTAAGCCGACTTTTCCTCCATGGACTCAAAGGAACATCTAAGGGAGGCGGGTAGGAAGACACCCTGGTGGGCCCAGGTACTGGAAGTCAGCTTTAACTATACATTTCCTTGTTTTCATTAGCTTGGGTTACAAACTGGGCATTTTTTGAATTCCCTTTTTGGTAAGTGAACTTCCAAAGTGAATTTCTGTTTTTCTTACAAGTTCTAAGAAAGAGAACTTCTGTAATCAGTAATCACCCATTTTATTTCTATTTTATGTAATTTCACATTGAAAGACAAACTTATCTATTATCTCATAATTACCTATCTTGTCCTGTAGAACAATACTTTCTTTGTGTAAGAAAACATTCTTCTAAGGATTTGGTAAAACTGGTTGAGCAGGTTACCTTCAATAGCAGAAACCAACACAAACCTCAAACTGTTTAACTCACAGATGGAATCTCAAGTATTCATTTTCACATGTAAGTAAGTAAATATTCAATATCTGACCAGCAATTTTTTTTGAACATTCAAAAGTAGCATGAAATTGGTGGCTGATGATAAAACAAAAATACTTCAGATATTTATTGATCAGTTTAGACCGAGAAACTCAGGCTGGAAAATTCAGGACAGAACCCATATGCTGGAGTCTGCAGCCCACAAAACTACACGTTTATCTCACCTGCATTTGCATGTCAACCTTGAAGTTAACCTGTGACCAATAGGACTTGAGGTTCTGGCTCTATTTTACTTGTTAAAAAATCAAATGAGTGTGTAAATATTATTGAATTTGTTTGTTGACAACACACTGAAATTTCATGGCTTTTTTTTTTAACGACTCAAGTGAATATGCAATTTTATTCCATTTTGACTTCACTGACATCAGTGTAATTGAGAAAGAAATGTGCCCTATGTTAAAATCATATTTTTTACTTTCAAATGAAATAAAGAACAGTTAGATAAAAAGTAAAAGTTTAAGGTAAAATTTCTCAGCTTCTTGTACCATAAAAATAACATTTAATTAACATCATTAAATGCTAGTGTAGCTCTTATCCCTGAAGCCTCTTCCAAATAAACAATCCTCCCAGGATATCGCTTTTCTGTAACAACATGCTTAGGAAAAAAAACCTTTGTTTCTAAGCCACAGATGAAATTCTAGAGCCCAAATATTTGTATATGTAAACATTTTCAAATTCATATTCTACATACATGCTAAACCTCATGATGTTTATAAATGTTTTTGTGATTAGTCTTCAAGTTTTTGTTGGTCAGATATGTAAAACCCACAATTAGAAATGGGGTGTTAGGAAATAAGATAAAAATAGCAATATGGAGAATATTATTCAATTACACTTGAAATTATTCTTAGCTCTCAAGATAAAGTTATAAAAAAACCCAAAGAACTTAGACAAAAATATTTGTAATTTAAATTTTACCTGTCCTCAGGTAAACTCCAAATTCATGAGGATCATTTCATTTGGCAGCAAGGTAGTCACTGGCTAAGACATGATTTAAAAGATTCACCAGCCTAGTGGGATATGATGATTTTGTTTTTTCTCCCCAATTGAGGCAACCTCAACCAAACTCGTCTATGTGACATTACGTCTAGGACATTGTGGTGAATTAAAACTGTAGTATATAGACAAATATAATTATATCCATATCACCCTAAAAAAATCCAAGTTCTAAATATTAGGACAATATAAAAACTTTCTGACAAGGTGTAATTTGGCTGTTGCAAATTGAAGGATTGTGTCTATACTCTATATTACTTCAGTGAATATGAATTTCATTGCACAAATAATTTATTAAAAACTTACCTGAGTAATTTCTTGAAAAGAAGTCATGAATATCAGTCATTTCAAACACTGAATAAATTGTTTTCCATGCTCCCAAAGAGAGCAGCTATTATTTTACATTCCCCACTCCTTTCTCAAATGCATTTTTTTGTTCTCTGTACTTAAAGCTCCTTAATTTAGTGGCCCAAGATTCAGGCCAGTTTTAGTGCTTTTATCTGACCCCTGGGGGTTCTTCAGAGAAGTTGTATTAGTATGAGAGGGCAATCAAGAACTCAACATTCATACTGTCACTAATTCTTCTACTGCACATTCTTCAAAAATTTTCCCTTTGACAGAAAAAAATATTATTTCTGTCTCTGTCATTCTTCAGCATATTGTGTGAGGCATAGCTTATTCATTCCTTCATCAAGTATTTATTTAGCAGTTACTTACTTTGTGCCAGGTATTTTGCTAGTGTGAGGAATCCCTCCAAAAGATAATAAGTTCATTCTGAAAGAGCTTATACTGCACTTCCATGTGCTAATATGTGTCTTATTTATGTACCGTTCTGCATACTTTTGGGTATAAGAACCTTCATGAAATAGCTTACTATCTTTATAAAGAAGACTTTTGATAATATGATTTGCTTTTATACCTAATATAGTGGATGTTGCCATACAAGTCATTAATGTTGACAGTGGAGATTCCAGTGGTGCTAATGATAGGGTGGTAGTTTCAAGAATAGGCTTCAGTGTGAATGACAAAGACATAACTGTTATTGACTGGTAAGTAACAATGTATTATATAGAGAAAAAGAATTGTAGGAAAAGAGAGATGTACAGAAACCCTGACCAATCAAAGTGGATCTGAAGGGGATGCAACTGTATTTTGAGGCAACCGAAACCATTATCAGTCATCAGCAGAGAGAATAAATTTGTGCCCTCATTTTAAAGTATACCTCCTAAAACTCAGTCAGCATTTACTGACATCTGTCAACTCTTTCAAGTTTTCTTATATTAGGAATAAGTCCAGTTACAAGTTTAGAGGGCATCTACTGATTTAGTGTCTTTAAAAATGAAAGTTGATAGAGTGGTGTGTTGGGGAATCAGTTGGGAGTCATATGAGATGGTTAATTCTGTATTCAAAAGAAAGTCTTGCACTTTAGGATCTGAGTGTTGATCTCTTCCAGGAGAGGAGACCATTATTTGGCCATATAAGATTGGTTTGATATTCCAACTGCTTTAACTGAAACTTATTAGAATATGTAGTCTAGAACCATAGTTTTATGGGAGATAATAATTGTCTCAGGAATTGAATATCAACCCTCCAAATTTAGCTTTTTAGGAATAATAATAACAGTAATCCTCCTAATTTTTATTGAGATCTTTCAATGGCAGGGTATTAGAAGTAGTGACTTTACAAACATTATTCAAACCTTAAACAGTCATGCATGGTTGATATAATTATTCTTATTTCACAAATTAAGAATCTGAGTTTTAGACAGGTCAATAGTTTGTTGAAGACTCCACAGATCCTAAGTGTCAGAATTAGTGTTAAAATCCAGGTTCCTCTAAAACCTGTGTTTTCACTATCATTCCATCTTACCAATGGTGAGATGGACTTTTTGCCATAAACTGGATGGCTAGGCATTTTTAGCATACAGTTCTCCATCAAAAATATTTTCTGAGTAAAACTCAATAGTAACGATGAACTATTTAAAAGCTTTAAATGGGCTCAGTTGTATTGGTAGCACATGGATGCTGGGATGTCTTGATTCATAGGGTAATCATTATTCATGGTTGCAGTTAGAGATTCTACTAGTTGATGCATATCTAGAAAATTTGGTACCAAACCAAGGGTAGACCAATTTATTTATTGTGGAATTGTTGATACAGAAGGGCAGATGAGAGAGCAGAGGTGAAACTTCTGAGCAAAGGCTTTTAGTTATTTATTTGCTGCTCTAATACATTCGACAAATCTTTGTCCTGAGAATGCGATTTCTTGATGATAACTCGTGAACTGCTGTAAAACGCTTTTAGAGCCAGAGATCAAAGGCACTGTGTCAGAACTGATAACACTGTTGCTATATTTGAAGTTATAAACACTTATTTTTGATATTGTTGTCCTTCGCTGATATTATAGGGACTTCATTTTAACACAGTTACCTTTGGATGATGTTTATTGTGGATTGATATATTAAGTTTTAACAGTCACATAAAAATTCCCATTTACTCAGGAGAGGGACTATATATAAATCAGAAGCAAATAAAATAATGGCTTTAGTGAATGTAATTTTTAGTACTATGGCTTTAATTAACTTGTTCTTAATAATGAATATGTGAATTATCCATGGTTCTGTCTGGCATATATATCACTTAGTATTTGTTCACTTTGAGCATTTTCAGTATGTTAGACAATAATCCCAATTTAGTGAACCTCACTACTTTTATATTCATGAAAAAGTAAAGTTATACACAAAATAAATTTTAATTAAATTTACTCATGATATAAAGAGTTACATGATAGTTCACTGTATGGCTTGTAGCATGACTTTTTCCTCTCAGCTCTATTATGCTATATTTTAAGTGCAATAAAATTCACTCATTTTAAGTATACACATACAGTTTAATTAAGCTTGGTAATTGATACAATCTTGTAACCACCACCATTACAAATATATAGAACTTTTCCATTATCCTAAAGATTTTCTCATACTCCTAGCTCCGAGGAACCACTAATATGCACTGATTTGATTTCTGTCACTACTATTTAATTCTTTTGGAATTTCAAATAAATGGAATTATATGATATGTAGCCTGTGTTAGAGTTCTCTAGAGAAACAGGAGCGATATAATTCTATCTCTATCTATCTATCTATCTATCTATCTATCTATCTATCTATCTATCTATCTATCATCATCATCTATTTAAATGTATTTTAAGGAATTGACTCATTTGATTATGGGGATGGATAAGTCTGAATTTTGCAAGATAGGCTGGCAGGCTGGGAATTGTGGCAAATGTTAAGAGTTGATGTTGCAGTTTTGAGTCCAAAGGCAGTCTGGAGGCAGAATTCTTTTATTTATTAGGAAACCTCGGTCTTTTATTTGAAGGCCTTCAAATTATGATATGGATGAAGCCTGCCATATTATGGAGGGTAATCTGCTTTATTCAAAGACTATTGATTTAAATGTTAATCATATCTAAAAAATATGTTCATTACAATATCTAGACTGGTGTTTGACCAAATAACTGGGCACTATAGCCTAGACAAATTGACATGCAAAATCAATTATCACACAGTCTTTTGTGTTTGATTTTACTCACTTGAGCTTGATGTTTATGAGATTTATCCATGATGTTATATGTATTATTAACACCTATTCTCTATATTGTTCAGTTGTATTTTATAAAATGACTATACTACAATTATCTGTACATTTGCTAGTTGATTAGCATTTGGGTTCTTTCTAGTTTTTGTCTAATATGAAAAATGCTCTATAAACTATGAAAATGTGACTCTTAAGGTGAGTCACATTAAAATGTGATCAGTTTTACTTCACTACATACCAGTGACTAATATTTATATTGCACTTTAGCATTTACAAAATATTCTTGCATTTGTTGCTTCATTTAATTTCTACCATATAGTTATTCTAATAATAAACATGCAAAAATTTTGCTTTTTGTACATGTTTTTATGTAAGCTGTCTTATTTAATATTAACAATTCAACAATCTAAGTATTTTTAGCTCCATTTTACAAATGAAAAATTAGAAGTTAGGGTTATGTAGGAACTTGCCTAAGATGATTATGGTAAGAAGTTACAGAGTTGAAATTTGGACCAGTATGTTCTGACTCCAAGCCCAAAAAACTGTGTTCCCTGAGTGTCTCCCAAAATGATAAAAATGCAGGAAAGCATTGGAAAGAGGCATAGTCAAACCTCAATCAACCTGAATAATTAATTTCCCTGATTTAGAAAGAACACAAAAGCTTTACTAATCATGCCAAATTTTAAGATTGGAAAAAATATACTCTTCTCTAAGTAGTTACTGAAATCTCCATTTTACAAATAAAGAAAAATGGTGTTCACTGAGATTAGGTACTTTGTACCAAGTGACATAACTCATAAATGGTTGAGTTGTAGTTAGAATTATTGTCTGTGTGACTCCAAAAAGAGTCCTCTAATTCAGGGAGGGGTCAAACACAACTTTTTCTATGAAGAGTCAGGTTATAAATATTTTAGGCTTTGTAATATTTTAGGCTGTGAGACAAAAATTAAGGATGTCATATAGGTGGTACTTGTTTACTGTACTCTCTATGTCAAAACTGCTCAACTCTGGGAGTAGCACGAAAGCAGCCACATACAATACGTAAACAAATGGTGTGGTTGTGTTCTAGTAAAACTTCATTTACAAAACAAGTGGATTTGGCTATAGTTTGCCAACATCTGCTCTAAACTATGCTCTACTATTTCTTTTACTTGGAGGAAGGAGGTCTCTTTTTTTCAGTTTATTTTAAGTTATTGGATAAGTGGAGGGTTTTAACTTAATGGTTCATTCAGAAAGTTTGATTAAATGCTATTGAATGAAATTCTATTTAATGCATCTGTTTATGGAAGTGTGAGAAGATGGGAAAATTGTCATGTTAGATAATGCTGATAGACTAGACCTCAGAATACTAAGTTAACTGAACAGAGAGAATGATAGTTAAAAAATAAAAAGAAAAGCCAGATTATGTGATAACCTTTAATTCTCTCTATAAAGGAAATATGTCAGTCTCTGTATAAATCTCCGGTTTATGTTTTTCTTCTGTGAACAGTACATCATGTCAACTGTATAGTTTACTGTTGCTACTAAACAAATTACCACAAACTTAGTGACTTCAACAATGCAAATTTACTATCTTCCAGTTCCAGTGGTCAAATATCTCACTGGGTTAAGGTGAAGGTGTGTGCAGGACTGTGTTGCCTCTGGAGGCTCACAGGGATCAACTCTTTCCTTGTCTTTTCTAGCTTCACAGGTTGCCCACTTCCATTGGCTCACGTCCCCTTCTTCTTATCAGCCCAACCTGTGCTTGTTGTCACATGCCCTCTGACTTTGATCTCCTGCTTCTCCCTTATAAGAACTTTTGTGATCCTATTGGGCCTACCTGGGAAATCCAGGATCATCTCCCCATCTCAATATCCCTTTTGCCATATAAGATACCATTTTTACAGGTTCTTGGAATTGGGGCATCTTTGGGGGAACATTATTCTTTCTACCATATCAATGATGATGAGCAATGGAAGTGAGAAGAAGATCATTTTAAGACTATGTTCCTGCAGAGGCATATAGCACTCGCCAGTTTGGAAAAGTCTACTTAGTAAGCAGTCCTGTAATTTTTCACAGGAAATAATTGTAAGCATTTCTGAGGCTTCTCCACCATCCCCCTGCTGAGAATGTACGAAGTGAAAGCCACACTGACTTCATTTGTGTTTCAGAGTTTATCAGTATGCTGGCATTCTCTTGGTCTCTTTGAGCCAAGTAATTTGTACCATTCAAAATGTAGCTATTGTTACAGAAATGATTTAAAGATGAGTCAAATGTTGGTGGTATTTAGCACCTACTGAAAGGATTTGTTGAATTTTCTTCTTTGCAGTGTTGCATGGAAATATCTACTGGATCCCTTTGAAAAGAATTTATATAAAAACACCTGATGTTATTAAGGCTGTAGAACCAAACTTTGTGGGCATTATTTATTTGTTCTTGTAATTGTTGAGCAACACTGCATTGTTGTTTATAGATATTAAATCGTTCAGAATTTTGTGGTGAATACCAGGTAAGGATTCTTTCACCATGAAAAACAACTACTGAATGATGCCAGCTTGGTCTACAACAGGGGACTTTAAAGCAAACAGAATGTTCTTCCTTTCACAGGGTAATTTAGATGAAGAAAAAGTGAAGTGATGAACTGAATTCTGATTTTCAAGCCTTCCCAGGAGAAATTCTGGTGACTTTGTGGTAAATAACCAACTATACTAGTGTTGTGTTGACTTCTGAAAAGATGTGTAAGCATCTCACTACCACACTGGGGGAATTAAAGAGGATAGCAAGAAACCCAGTATTCTGCATAATGATGCGGAAATTTCTCCTCTGAATCATGTTGCCTGAAATGTTAGTTTGGATGTTGGAGATTGGTCTCATGGTTGGATTAGAGAGCCAGATTGGTTTCCCAAGCATGTTATAATAATATCTCGTGTCTCTGTCTTTGGCTGCAGAGAGGGTGAATAATGGAATCCTATTTCCAAAAGCATCAGTCTTCAGATATTTCCATGTGTAGTTAATCACTAGCAGTAACACTTAGGCTGATGAGTAATTTTCCAACTTTAGAATTCCTTCATGGAAGGATATTCCCCAACTTAAACATCAGGAAGCAAGATTTAAGTTAGATTTAAGAGCTGGCTATGGTAAGGGTTATTAAATACTGAAACCAGTTATTGAATGAGATGGCAAAGTCTCTGGAAGTCTTTAATAATGGTTTAGGTGTTATCATGCCTGAAGGCAGAAGATATTTTTCTTGTGTTAAATTTGCATATTAATGATTTCAGGAGATCTTTGAGAAAATCCTTATGATACATGTTGAGGCACAGTAGGTATGTATGGACATCTTTAAAGTACTGTAGCTTTGTGTACCTTCTCTTTGAACAGCTCTTCATAATTTAGAAGTGAGCTACCTCACAGCTCTCTTTTTGATTTAGAGAAGCTCTAAGAAAAAAAGAAGTCGATTTTAGACCTTTCCAAGAGCTTTGCAGGTGCCAGGTATTAAACCTACAGCTGAGAAGCAAGAAAATTCAGAAATTCCTCAAGATTGAGACTCTATAGTAACTCTCAGTTCTGGGGTTCATTCTTATCAATGCTAAACTGGGGAATCTCAGGATGATAAACAAAGAGCTTTATTACTTGTGCTGAGATGTGAGCTTCCTCCCTTGTAGAAAAGATGTGGTCTACTGAAAAAGAATACATGAATATGACTATACGGGAATGTCAGGCCAGCAGCAAGGAACATTTGTTATTGAATCATAAACTTGTTGGTCTAATTAAGTACTATCCAGAAGAAGGGAACAATGGTCTCTCCCAAAGGAAAGGGTACTGACTGGTGATTGTCTTTCTGAAACAGTAAGAGTACTCAGAGTTGAGGGTTTTCTTGCTTCTATTTTTCAGTGCTTACTGCTTTTCTGGGCCTTCCTTTTGTTTGTTTTAGCCAGATGTTTGTTTTCAAGTACTTCACCTATCAGTGAAGAATGTTGGACTGTGTGTTTCTCATTCTTGATTATAGTCCACCCTTGAAGCCAGGTGCTATTTCACATTCTTGTTAATAACTTAAATCAAAGAAAAGAAGCCCGTGCTTATATTTGTGGGTTGCACAAAGCTGGGAGTAGCTAGTACAGTTGATGTGTATATCAAGAGGCTAAATGGATACATAAATAGGTAAAAATATAGGTCAGAAACAGAAAGATGAAATTTAATGGTATTAAATATAAGGTCTTGCAATTCAACTTTTAATAATTAGTTATATAATTTAAGGCTCTTATCACAAATTATCCTGAGAGATCAATACCAGAGGCATCAGATAAAAAGATGGCTCTTATCTTTTTATGGCCACCCATCAAAAGAAACTGAAGAGTTTCACACTGATTGGCAATTAGACAATATATATTTACACAAAGATTAAATTTCAAGTGTAAACTATAGGTTTCCTAAGACTTCTTTAATGTTCTTCTTTTTTCCTCTTCAATAATATCTCTTTGCATTTCCCAAAAGTTTCTCAGTCTGCTTGTTCTTTCCTAAACCCATGTGCTTTTATGTATTTTCTTCACAGGTGCACAATTCTCACATGGAGTTAATGCTCTTATATTTTATTTCCCTGGTCTTTAAATAATCGAATAGCTCTGCTCAACACCACAATCCTACCCCACAGCCTTACCTCTGGAAGAAAAGTTTTCCCCTGAGGAAAATTTTCTAAATGTAATTCTAATTTAATCTGATTACTCATAATTTTCTTCAGTATACACACTACTATATATTCATTTTAAACATAGCTGACACTAATAATTGCATTTAGTTCCTGGATTGTACAACAATTTTTACACTTGCTGACAGGTATCTTTATAATGATTTTATACTATGTGCTTGATTCTGTGAGGAATATGATGCAGAATAGTTATATTTTAAGGAATATAAAATTAACATTGTTATTGATGTTAGTTATATTTTTCCAATTTGCCTAATTCATACATTATTAATAAACTGAGTTCTGTGAAGTATTATAATATTGGGTAGAGAAGAGAAATAAATGATTCCAAGTGGAATCAGGTTTAACACAATATTCTAAAACTTGATAACATGACCTTGTTTCTAAAAAATGAGACTTAAATGATAGCCATCTTTGGTAAATAACAAAACTTACCCAAAATGTGATAATTATAAAGGCATATATTGGTTTGTAATCATTGTAACTTATTTTAGATTATTACTGGTGTGCTTATAAATAAACAAAGCATGTTATATAAGAGCTCTGGCTTATAGGCTTAGAATCTCCATCACTGGGTCGACAAAATTGGGGCATAAATAAATACTGACAACAAGAAGGGATTGTCTTGTTGCTTTCTAGATTATTGCTAGGAACTGACAGAGACAATATGGAGTTAGGTGCCTTTTAAAAATAAATCACTTAATATATGAGGAAGGAAATTATATATATAATTATATATATGAAGGAAATGTATATATGAAGGAAATACACATATGAAGGATATATATATGTGTGTGTGTGTGTGTGTGTGTGTGTGTGTGTATGAAGGAAATCATCACTATATACACATTTGCTTAGGTAAAAAGCTAAGAAGAAAATGAAGAAAAATGAGAAGTGGTTTAGGAACATATAAACCAAAATAACCTTTGGATTGATGATAGCCGACCTTGGTTGCTAGTTTAATCCATGGTTTGTTCCAGTCTGGACTGGATCTGGATGACTAGGTCTGTGCTGAAGCCTCAAAGACCTAACTAAGTGAGGATTTGTGCCAGTCGCTCTGGATGTAGAGATAAATGAGACAACATTTCTCATGAAGAATACAATAAACGATGGAGTATTAAGCACTCATTAAGGTGCTATGAGATGCATGAACACAGAGCACTCACGGAACCCAGAGATGGGACCTCAAACCTTAATCTAGAGAGCTCAGAAGAGACTTGCCAGAAAAAGTGTTGATCGATGTGGTAGTTGAGTTCTGAAGAGCCTTAGGAGTGAAGAGATGTTATATAAAAGATACGGATGCTCCAGATAGGGGAATAGCCTATGAAATAACACAGAAGTGTACAAAAGTATGAATGTTCATGGGACTGCAAGTTAGATATGAATTGTGTGATCAGTAAAATCATGACTACACAAAAAACCTGTGAATATGACAGATGGCATGGAATGAAGGTCTCAGGTGAAATTAAGGTTGCTAATTAGCTGACCTTAATCTAGAGAGATTCTGGGTTATCCATATGGGTTCAATGTAATCACAAGCATCCTTAAAGATGAGAGCAAGAGGCAGAAAAGGAGATCAGAGCAATGAGATGAGAGAAACGTTCATTCTGCTATTAGCTTTGAAGGTGGAGGAAGCAGCCATGAGCCATGGAATGTGGGGAGTCTCTGGAAGTTAGGAAAGGCAAGGAAGTAGATTCTCTCCTGGAACCCCCCGACAGGAATGAGGCCCTTCTGATACCTTGAATTTTACCCACTGAGACTTATGTTAGACTTCTGACCTCCAGAACTGTAAGGTAATAAACTCATGTTGTTTTGAACCACTCAGACTTGTGATAATTTGTTGTAGCAAAGATAGGAAACTAATAAAAATGAAAACCATATTGAAAGTGCAGTGCAAGGAGCAGTGAGGCATCAAAGACAGCCAAGGGTCAAGTCTGGGGGGACACTGTATGTCCTATTCTGTGGTTTAGGTTTTATACTGATAGGAAAAAGGAACTCCTGAAGGATTTAGGTAAGTGTGTGATATGACTGGATATGTGTTCTAGAAATGTTACTCATGCAACAGACAAGAATAGAGGTTGCATAGTAGTTGAGAGACTTTCAGGAGAGAGTGCACTGGGAAATATTAATTAGAATTGACATAACTTGTTGAGTGATTGTATGCATGAATTGGAGGGAGTGAGGAAGCATCAAGAAAGACAGCCATGGTTTTGATCGAAGACTTGAGAGAATGCCTGACATTTTTTTAAGATGAGAAGCCAGAAGTAGAGGCAGAGGTGAGAGGTTTGTTGGTAAGAAATTGAAGGAGTTTCTTCTGTTGGCCCCATAGTTCTCTGAGAAGTTGGAGGTAAATTCATCTATTGAAAAAAAAAATGGAAGCTAGAGCTCAGAGGAGTAATTTATGAAAAAAAAACAAAAACAAAAACAAAGTTTGTGTCATTTTCTTGAATAGAACTGAAAATCTCTGTTCATAGTGAACATAGAATAATGAGCAGCCGCAAAGGACCAGGAGAGTGCTGGGCCCCTGTACATTTCATATTTTATGCCTGAAATGGCTCCCTCTCATTCTTGGCCTGACCGGGCACTAGCTTTCTTAGGATCCCAACCAGGAAGACATTTGTATCCTTGTCTTCCCTGAATTTTTAAGTACTTCTTGTGGAAATTTTCTAGTTTCGTCTATGTAGCATCTCTTATGCCTTTTGAAAGAAATCTTTTTTTCCTTTCAATACCTCTTCCTCTGTACCTGGTGGGGATTTTATCACAAAGGCCCACTTTCTCCCTCTAAGGTTAGACATGTGATCCCAACTGGTCAATCAGAATGTTTCTTCAAACACTATGCTCACCTTCTCCCACAATCACATCTAAATTATAACCAAATTATAAAACAATCATCACTGAGAACCACCTGAAGACCAGCTGAACAAAAGTCCTATAACTAAGACTAGAAAGAAGAAGCCATATTGAGACTGGTAGGTGGGGCAGAGACCCAGAATGGGCAGATCCCATACCCATGGTGTGTCAGTCAAGAATTGGGAGGTATATCTTGGCTGTGGAGGTGTTTTCTGAAGAGCAAGGAGTCCCAGTTCCACACTAGGCTCTCTAGCCCAGGTCTCCAGTGCTGTGAATAGGAGTCCCCATTGCATCTGGCTATGAAAACCAGTGGGGATTGTGTCTGAGTTGAAAGGCTGCTGAAGACTTAGGCACTGCCTGTCTTAAAGGAACTGTAAACAGACTGGCTCTGAGCTCCAGGGCTGAGATAGCAGCCTAATAAGCACCAGGGATGTACGGGGAGAAACTAAATTGTCTAGTTTTAAAGGCTGGAGGGTCAGGGATCAGGGCAGCTATCTTTGAGGACAGAAGTGCTGCCAGATGCTATTGTTCCTTTGTTGAACCCTTTACCCACACAGCCAGCAGGTACTAGCTGAAGTGCTGGGAGTTGCTATTGTTTCTTTGTTGAGCCCTATCCCCAACTAGCTGGCAGGCACCAAATTTGACCTTTCTATTCACTTGATTAACATCATTCTCCCTGCCCTGTTGATTCTCTGAGACCCCTGCCCCACCCAACTCTCACATCTGGCCAAAACTCTTTTAGCGGCTTCTCTACACAAGTAGCCTACCTCAGCTCACACTGAGGCTTTCCTAAAACATCTCAAAGGTCCACGAATCCCAAACAAGCGGCAGCTGACCTTGATGTGCCCTGTACCTCTTGCTAAGCTACCCCATGTCCAGCACAAGTGGCGACCAGTCTCAACTTGCATTATAATTCTCATCAGGTAGCCTCAAGCCTGGCATAAGCAGTGACCAATCTTGCTCTTGGAACATAGACTCAACTGAGCAGCCACAAACCTAGCACAAGTGGCAACTGGCCTCAGCTCACATTGTGCTGCCCCCTAGAGGATTCCAAGCCAGACATTAATGGCAGCCAACCTCGGTTCACAAAAGAGTCTCTTCCAAGTGCCTCCAAGCCCAATATAAGCTACAACCAACTGAAGGTCACTTCATAGCTCCTACAAGACAGCCCTAAGCTGGGCATAAGCAGTAGCTAGCCTGGACCAACACTGGAGTTTCTCCCAAGAGGTTCCAGAATCAACATACCTGGGGCCCAGCTTTAGATCACACCAGAGCACCTCCTGATCAGTTCCACAAATGACACACCCAAAGGACAGACTCGGCTGGCACTACTCCCACCATTTGCTACAACGTGGATGATATTGTGCTAAGTGAAATAAGTCAGACAAAGAAAACAAATAACATATGATTTCACTTATAGGTGGAATCTAAAAACAAAATAATGAACAAACAAAACAGAAGCAAACTCATAGATACAGAGAATAAGTTGATGGTTGTCAGATGGGAGGAGGATAAGGGGATGGGTGAAAAGCGGAAGGGATTAAAAAGTACAAATTGACAGTTATAAACACAGTCACAAGAATGTAAAGTACGATATAGGAAATATAGTAAAAAATATTATAATAACTATATATGCTGTCAGATGGGTACTAGACATATCGGGGTGACCACTCACAGGTTATGTAAATGTCTAATTGCTATGCTGTACACCTAAAACTAATATAATATTGCATGTCAACTATAATTTAAAAAATTTAAAAATTATTAAAAGCTTAAATTTGTTTAAAAAAGAATTATTATGGATGCTGAGAGAATGAGTGAGCACCTTCTCCAGAGGGAGACGAGCAAGAACCAGGTGTACCTGGAACTGCCGGGGACTGCTTTTCTGTGGCTGGAAAGAGCCTCCCTGAGAAGAAAGCCTGAATGAGGTAAGTTGAGAAAGAGTCCCAAAGTCATTATTTACACCCTAGGAACTAGTTCACCCTTTAGACTTGCTGTTGTGTGTGTGAGACAATCGATTTCCTTTATTCTCTTTATTCAGTTTGAGTTTGGTTTCAGTCACTTGCAAGCAAAAGATTTTTCACTAATATAATTTTCACCTATGTTTTCATGTAATTTTCCCTCATAGCACCTGACATGCTTTACCACTGAATTGCCCAATTGCTTGTATTAGTTTCTTAGGTCTGCCTTAAAGTACCCAAAACTAGATGTTTAAAACAACAGAAACTTATTTCTCACAGTTAGAGTTAAAAGTTCCAAATCAAGATGTTAGCAATGCCATGCTGTCTCTGAAGGCTCTAGGGAAGAATCAGTTTATGCCTTTTTCTTAGCTTCTGGTGTTGCCAGCAATCCTTGGTATTCCTTGGCTTGTAGGTGTGTCACACCAACCTCTACCTCCATCTTCACATGGCATCCTCCCTGTGTGTCTTACATCTCCCTCTTGTGTCTATGTGTTTTCACATGGCATTCTCCTCTCTGTGTTTATATCCATTATAAAGTGATGTCCAAATGAACTTATAAGGACACCAGTTACTAGATCATATGACTACAGTGTAACTTCATTGTAATTTGCATCTTAATTACATGTGCGAAGACACCATTTCCAAGTAAGGCCACACTCACGGGTACCAGACGTTAGAACTTGAACATATCTTTTTGGGAGACGCAATTTAACTCATAATGCTTGTACATATCACTCACTCAGTTGTGAATTCTTACAGCAGAAACCACATACATCATCTTCAAAGTTGTCTTCAAGTGCCAGTTTAGTGCCTAATACACAGAGCTCAAAAAGTAATGATTTTTCACTTAAGCAAAAGGGATAGAGCAATTCCAAAGAGGCAGAGGTTAGTAGTTTCAAGTGCCTTCAGAATTTTAAATAAAGACAGTAACTGTAAAACATCTACAGGATTAAACAACAGAGGCTTGGTAAGTGGTATGGTTTGGGCTAAAGTCATATCAGTACATGAGCAGAGCACAAAAGATGAGAAATTGGACATAAGTCATTCAAGAGTCTTTCCTGTGAAAAGCAAAAGAATGATAATGCTGTTAGGAAAGAGTGCAAGTTTGAAAAAAGATCTTTTAATGTTTAAATGCAAAAGTAAGGTTTCTGAAGAGAAGTTTAAATATCTATGGAAAAAGAGGAAAATAGATGAACAACTGGCAAGCAGATCTTACCTTTAAGACTGGACTAAGCTCCTGGAGAGCCTTGGCTGTGAGGACCTGCAACACTAAGGATGGGGTTCTGGTGGCTTGGTTGCTTTGTTTGGTCTTTTTGCAGTGACCCTGTTATGAAGTTTCATCATAGGCCTATCATAAGATGGTCTATTTCTTGAGAATTTCTTTTTCCTTTTCCTTTGGTTGTGAGATGAGGTTGGAATGTAGGTAGTATTCATTTCTCTTTTCCTCTTTCTTTGTCTATACATATAATTAACATTTAAAAGACTTAAAAGTGTTCTTTGTCCTATGGCTTTAATTGATTATTCTTCTCATTTGTCCTAAGATATTTTTTCCCCATATTATCTCTTTTGCTTTTTCTTAACTTCGGGATGGTCCATTGAAACAATTACCTCTTGGGATGTTGTCCACTGCACTAGTTTAGAGCCCCGCCTCTCGACATCAAAGACCTTTTGAGGCAAAGAGCTGGCATGTTGATTCATCATTTCAGTTTCTGAATACACTTCTGCTTCACAGCTTTTTGTAGAAATGTACATAACCTCAGAATTGGAAAAAACCTTGGTTGTCTGGGCAGTGATCTTGACCTCATACCCAAATCCTTCCAGACTTTTCCTGATAAGTGGTCAAACACTCCTGGAGACGGGAATCTCATGTCTTCAGATGACAGCTCATTCTGTTTTCAGATGGCTCTACTCTCTAGAAATTTCTTCCTTATATTGTAGTAAAACCAATCTCTCTACAATTTTCACAAGATGGTTTGATTTCTGGAGCTACATAGAGAGTTTAATCCTTCTTAAATCTGACAACTCTAAGTATTTGAAGACAGCTAGCATGTACCTCTAAATCTTTTTATTTCCCCTAGGCTAAACAGTCTCAATTTTTCAACATCACCAGTTTTTTCAACTGTTTTTCAATTGTCAAGTTTCCTTCCTTTCACTACCTTGGCTGTATTTCTCTTAAAGCACTGCACGTTGTTATAACTCTTTGAAAGTATGGGCACCAGAGTTGGAACAAAACCCTCCAGGTGTTGTTTGACCGGCAAAACATAGAGCAGAATATCATCTCCATTTTCTATAATCAGGGAAAATTGCTAGCAATTACACTACTAGCACACTCTTTTCCTATAAGCTCCTCTCACCAACCTCAGCTTGGCCTTCTCCATTCTTACCTCAATCTTGTTGTCGTGATCGATTCCTTCATTCAGTACAAATCTATTGAGCATGTTCTTTTAAGTATTCTGATGCATGTTGAGCTAAAGAATGGAATAAACTCATCTCTGCCATAAAAGAGAGCAGGGTCTAATTAGAGTAAAATACAAGGAAACAATATTGAGAAAAATAGATAGATTGGAAGGAGAATTTATTGCATTGGAAGAGAGAAATATATGAAAGTTAGTAAAAATAGGAAGTATTACATTGATGAATGCATTCATTAATCCAATAAATATTGAAGTCAGTGCCCATTGCTCTCTGACCACTAAAGATACATTCAGTCTTCCCATCTCTCATGGAGATCACGATTCAAAATGGCAAATAAAAACAGATAACAAGTAAATATGTAATAGCCTTTATATAGAACAGGGATCTGCAAACTATGGCATATTAGCCAAATCTGTCCTGCCACCTGTTTATGTAAACAATTTAACTGGAACGAGCTACATTCATTTGTTTATATATTGCCTATGGCTGCTTCTATGCTATAAATGACAGAGTTGAATAATTGTATGCAGAGAACATGTAGTTCAAAATATTTGTTTTCTGACCCTTTAAGGAAACATTTCCTAATCTCTGATCCAGAAATTTAAGGTAAGAGAGGAATGGTGGTACCTGGGGAGGAGTGAGGAGGAAAGGGTTCCTCTTTAAAGAAGTTGGACAGAGAGATTCATACTGATGAGTTGACATTTGAGCATAGATCTGAAGAATTGCTGGAGCAAGCCAGGTAGACACCTGACGGAAGAATATTCTAAGCAGAAAGGAAAGAAAAAAAACCAATGGCCCTGTGGAAGGATTAGGGTTGGCATGTCCCAGAGTGTGCCTGGAACTGAGCAAAGTCAGGTGAGAGTAATAGAAAATGAGGACAGGTTACATAGGGCATCTGTCAGGTCTTGATGAGAAGAATATGGCTTTCTTTTACTTAGGTGGTATGGGAAGGCACGAGCAGGTTGTGAATAGAGCAGAAATATCTTCTAGCTATCATTACAAAAGGCCATAGAAGCCAGGGCAGGAGGAGCAAGGCAGAGGAGAAAATACTGCCACAGTGGGGGCTTGGGCTGACGGCCAATGTTGGAGATGGAGACAAGTGGCCAGATCTCAGGTATTATCTAAAGGTAGAGTCATGATGACTTGAGTGTGGGGTGAAAGAAGGAGGAGTAAGTGACAATGCAATAAAAAAAATATGTTAGGAAATAACTTCAAACTTACAAAAAATTGCAAAATTAGTTCAAGGAATACCAGTTACACCCTTTACCTAGATTCACCTGTTAATATTTACCTAATTTGTTTTATCATTTGTCCTTTCTCCATCCTTTGATATATGTATATATGTATATATACATGTGTGTAATTTTTATCCTGAATAATTTAAGGAAAAACTACATTTATATAGCTCTTTATTCCTAAACATACCAGTGTATTTTCTAAGAACGAGAATATTCTCAAGTAAAAAATAAATTGAATTTTTTCCTTTCTTCCTCTCTCCCCCATTGGTGTATGTATGTTTGGATAACTTGTAGCAAATACTTGCTAAACACTAGAGATTTAGTTTTTGACATGAGAAATTTGAATTGTCTATTCAACTCTCAAGAGATTGTGTAAAGCAGGTAATTGGACAAGAGTTTTGTGACTGTGGGAAATAAACCTAGATTTATAGATGCATGTAAGGTGCTGAGATTTTTGAGATTACTGGGGAGTGAGTATATGCAAAGATGTCTGAGTCCCGAAGTTACTGACAATTAAGGTATCAGAGAGAAAAGGAAAAACAAGAAAACGACACTAAGAAAGAGCTCACTGTGAAAATGACCATAGAAACAATCTATTAGCTGAAGGAAGTTGTGGGAACTTTGGAGTTTATTTTAGATAGTAATTGTCCCAGTGTATTCTTCTGCTAATGAAAAACAGTCTGTTGGAGAAGGGGAAATGATGATGTGGGAGAGAGATAAGAATTCCTAGAGTAACACCCTTGAGTAGGTGAGAAAGGATGAAATCTAGTACCAGCGTGGAACCCTTGGCCTTCTGTAACACTAGGAAGTTCTTCCTTTGTCGCAGGCAAGGAGAGAGTGTGGGTAGAAGTGAAGTTGATGAAAGTGAGCGGAATTTTTCTCATAGAAATCGAAGACTGACTAAAATTGAGAATGGAGAAGATGTAATGTTACATGCTTAAGGAGAGAGAAGGTGAGAAATAATATTTTAGAAAGTAGGAAAAAAAGGTGGAAGAAGGAAATGTAGAGAATTACTTACAGCATTGAGGCCTCCCATGAATTTAGTGGCCATTAATACAAATCAAGACCGGTTACCATGCATGTGTCTCTTCTCCACTGGCCTTCAGCCATTCTGGCAAAGAACACCAATTCGGATTGAACCAATCCAAATGGATTGGGGTTTTGTCAACAAGTATGTAGGAGGATAGGGTATTACGGGTTTATTCAAAGGAGCTTGCATCTAAACTGAGGAAGGAGAGAAGTGAAGACCTAAAAGAGGTGAGAGAGAGTGAAAAGGTAGAGAAGTTAGGGGATTATGGACCCTAGTGATAGTGAAAGAATTTTGAGACTGGCCATTGGAGAGAGATGGAAAAGTAAGAAGTGTTGTTTTAAGACCAGGCTCTTGTAATTGAGCTTGAATCCAGAGGAGCATAATGTTCTAAGTGCTATAGTGTGATGTATATCATGGATGCAAAGATGTTATGGACACTTGTGGAAACAGAAAATTATCCAGGTATGATGGGGAAGGGAGCCATGTCAGAGAAAGCTTCTCAACGAGACCCATATCTGAGTATGCCTTTGACCTGGAGGTTTTCATAGACCTCTGAAACAGAGTTGAAATTGTTCTCATTTTTTTCATCTTATCAAACAAGTTATTTTCTTTTTATTTTATTAAACAGTTCATTTTATGTGTAAGATTTTCTTCAGATACTTTTTCAGTTTGCTATGCTTCCTAACTTTTGGATTGTTACATTTTATAATGTTACGTTTTGGAATAAATATATCTCTATCTCAAGTATGTTGGTATTTTAGTCTTGTGTACTTACTGTAGAAGAATTATACAATATAAGGGATCTTTCAGTTTTCTTTGATAAGATTCCCACTTTCTTGAATATAACATAGCACTTAAGTCATTTTATAAGGAGACATTATGATCATAAGTCCTAAAATAAAATTATTTAATGAAAAACATATGATTTTTTTTAAAGCAGAGAAGTAGATATGCCTCAAACTTGAAACTATATGATGTTTGACAACTGGGAACACTCTTAGTGTCAAGGCTTGAGAGACTGCTTTGGTCTACACTAAGTAGTATTTAACTAATCTCATAATTAGAGAGCTTCATATATTGTGTTCCACCAGACCACGTCCAACTTCATCTCATAAAACTTTCTGTGGAGCAACTGGAAAAAAAGTGAGGTAGGCTTGGTTTACTTGGTTAATCCATTTCAGAGAACATAAAAGAATGCTACCATTGATTATAGAGAATAAAGAACAGGGGTAAGATTCAATAAATACACATTTACAACCAATTATTTTTAGGTTTTAATTTAATTTAGTTCTTTGCTTGAAGCCAAACTTTGTCCTAAACTAATGGATAGATTCTTCACTTGTGAAACTTTTAATTACTTAGTAGTTCTCTCAGAAGAGAATCAAACTTATGTTTTTTTGCCTCTCATCATAATCCTTGGATTAAGGCAAGCAGGATCCTTTAGAGATGAGGCTTTTGAAGGAAAATGCATATGTAATTGGTTGTGTGGTTTGGATGAAGAGGAAAGAGATTTAAAATTGGTGGGCCTCATTTAAGGTTTAAAATGCAAGTTTTAATCAAGCACAGATCTGAAAAAGCATAAGGGTCACTGCCAATGATTCATTGTAATATAGTTCAGAGAATATATTTCAAGTGTGTTACATTATCTCTAGAGTTCCTTACTTTAGCCAGATTTAAGGTAACTTAGTGCAGGGGAAAATATCAATTGAAACATAATACATTCAGCTAAGATGTTCTTTTCTTTGCATAAAAATGGAAACAACACGCTAAAATATCTTGATTCTAATTGCCTGTTTTTCCTCTAAAATACAATTTTATAAAGTAATGTTTTTTATTAGTTTATATAATGAGTTATTATCTTTAGGGCAGAAACTGAATTATCTTTTGCAAACCAACTAAGTTTTAGATACAATCATTATTTTATTTCCTTTCACAAATCTACAATCCTGCGTATAATGGATGACCTATTCATAGTTATTTTTAAAGTGTCATTTCAAGATTTATGTCTTCAAATAGCTGATTCATAAGGCTTAGGAAATCATCATCTATTCAAATGGCATCATTCAATAAACATGTATTGAGCACTTACATTTCTGCATCATGTGCTTGATACTGGGGATAACAATGTATGAGTTTTGCATAAGTAAAAACTGCAGTCTAGAGCAGTGCTTCTCAGCTGGGGGAGATTGTCCCCAGTGGGCATTTAGTGATATCTGCAGAGTTTTGATTTTCAAGACTGAGGTAGGCATCTAGTGAGCAGACGTCAGGGATGCCATAAAACATCTTACAGTGCACAGGACAGTCCCCCACAACAAAAGATTATCCAGTCCAAAATGTCAAAAGTGCCAAGGTTGAGAAACCCTGCTCTAGAGGGAGTAATACAAAACAGCTACAATTCAATAACATAACTACTAAAATGGATCTATTGTGGATAGTGTGCTCTCATAGCTCAGAGGAGGCAGCATCTCGTCTTGGCGGAGGTGGATGGAGGTAGGATTGTGCATAAAGCCTTCCTAAACAAAACATTCTCTTAGTCTAGGCTTGAAGGCTGAGTAGGAATTCGCTTGGCAGACGAAGAGAGGTGAGTTTTCTAGTGAAGAAAACCTCATATACGAAGTCATAGAAGCAAGAGATATTTTATAATGATTAGGGAATTGCATAATTAGTGTAGTTCGAGCTTAGAGCCGTATGCAAATGGCACGAACCAAAGCTTTATATCCAAGTGAGAGGCCAGATAGTGAAGAGATTGGTGTTAAGTGGTAAAGACTTTGGAATGTCTCGTCTTCCAGTGGAGAAGCATTGAATTATAGGCAGGGCAATGACATGATTATATTAAGTCTTAGTCCTTTTGACAGTTGCATGGGACATGGGATGGAATCGTGATTGCTGGAATTAGTTAATTGTCTAGAGCAGGTGAGGGATAATGAAGTGGATGAGGAATCTTTGAAAATATTTAGGAGGCAGAAATAGCAGACCTTTGTAACAAACTTACTGTGATGAGTGAAGAGGCAAGGGAAATTGGAAACATTCCTAAAGCTTTTGGGTTAAGATGCTGGGCTGATATTGGTGTCATTACCTGAAATAAAAATTCGGTTCTGAAAAAGAAGGTAAATTCAAGTTTAAACTTGGTTTTGCTGACTGTGTGTCATTGGTTAGGAACAAAAGATCTGGGAAAACAGACTGGTTGTCCTTGAAAGTAATCAGAGTGATTGTACAAATTTAGAAGGAAAGGAATTCAGTGATAAGACTCTTAGGAACACCAAAATTAAAGAGGCAAGGGATCCACAGTGAGTTCACAAAGAAAACTAAAAACTGACCAAAAGTATAAAGGAATTATGAAAGAGTGTTGTTAGTCCTATGTTTATATTCCCACAATATTTGTGTTGAATTTAATTCCAAATGTGCTATTTGGAGATGGGGCCTTCGGGACATGCTTAGGTCATGAGGGCAGGACCCACATAAATAGGATGAATGCCCTTATAAAAGAGACCCAGAGAGCTACCTCACCTCTTCTACCACGAGAAGATACAGTGAGAAGATAACCATCTATGTCCAAGAAGTGGGCCTTCATGAGACTGAACCTGTTGATACCTTGGTCTTGGACTTTTCGTCTTCAAAACTATAAGATATTTCTGTTTATAAGCCACCTAGTCTGTCAGGGAGTCCAATTAGGACATTTTCAGGATGGCACTATCATCGGTGTCAAAGAAAGATAGAAGTTAATTTGATGAACCCTTTGAGTTGGGCAACACGGAGGTCACTGGTCATCTCCGACAGAGCAGTTCTAGTGGTGATAGGACATGTTAGAATGCAGTGGGATTAGGAGGACCTAGAAAGGGTGGAGAACAGGAGACAGTGAGTGAAGTGCACTTTTTAAGGAAACTTGTCTGAAAATGGAAAGAGAGCTAGAGGGTAAATAGTGACACTTAAAGCTGCAATTGTCCTGGGCATGCTTATCTGCTGAGCATGTGAAACCAGCAGTGTTTTATTATCTCCTTTGATTTTTTTATGGTTGTTGATATTGCTATTTTTGAGAGATTATAATTGTTACTAAGACTGTATTGAACCATCAACCTCTGCTAGACATAATACCAAGAGCATGAAAGGATATAGACTTGATTAAAAACATTCAACATTTCAGTCTCTTTACAACAAAAGGGACATTCCTTTTAGATTAGATGAACCTTGGTGGGAAAGTAGTTCATGGTCGAGACAAGCAGCTGAGAGAAGTGTGGGTGCAGTTTGTTTTTCGTGGGGGGACAAAGAGGTAGCTCTGAATTGCACAGCAGGCAGCAAAATGGGAAGTTCTTTGTTTTAAGACTTTTGCTAGTTTTAGCAACAGAATGAACAGAATAAAAAGCAGGAGCACAGCCTAGAGAGTAACTTCCTGCTTGGCATGCTAAAAACTTTTAATTATAAATGTTTGATTAGCTGTGGGAATGCTGTCTAATAGGAGGTGCTGTAGAAGCGTCTTCACCTAACGTGAGAGAGAAATAAATGGCTGCAAAGGGAGTTTTGCAATTACACACTCAATGTGCAACTGTTAAGGAGAATTCTGCATGATATTTTTTAAAGTAGTTCGTTGTTACCCATCCTATAACGTTATGCTGCTTATTCTGTTCAATATTTTTTTGCTAATATTCTTCCACTGGCTCTTTAGATCCTAGTTAATTAATGCAGTGTTCTCCCTGTCCCAGTAACTTTCATACTTAAGGGGCAGTTACTGAGGTGCTTGATAACAGCACAGGCAACCAAGAAACATTTGTTGACATTGAACTGAAATATACTCACTAGAATATGGAATTAAAAAGAGAGAGAAGCAATCCAGATATAATAAGAAGTGAATGTATACATCTTGTGCTTTAATGGTATGTTTTAATTAAAAGCATATAAAGCAAGCATCTATGGACTCTTTTGGATCTATTATTAAAAATCCAGGGAATCAGCATTCATTTATTGGGTGCAATTCAAATTCTCCAAAGGAAATAGTACATTTCGGAGTGGACTTTGGTGGAATCCATAAGAGTCACAGAGTAACTCTTGCTTTATTAGTTATAATTTCTCCTTAATTGGTTTATCTTTAAAATGGGTAAAGCACAATCTGCTTCACAGGGATGATACAATGTAAACCAAAATGAACATTGGTGTGCTTCTTCTGGAGTGAGGGATAAAAGTTGCTTATCTTGTATTTTGGAAAACACTTCAGAGACAGTGTTTCTGCATACTGTTAGAGTAGAGGGAAAATGTTGGTGATTCATTATCCTCCTTAGTTGGAAAACAATTATCTTCAAAAGTTATCTATGATAATAGGCTAAAAAAGAAGGACTGTTTGAATATTTTGAATATAATAATTTCATTACATTCAGTATTTTTTAAAATTAGGTTGAATCACTTGAAATCATTTTTATAGGTTAGAAAAAGTTGAGTAATAGCAATTTCATCTGGTTCAACCTAACACAGAAGGTACATTCACCTAAAAATAATTACATTTCAAATTGTAACATACAATCAAATGGCTTGTAGGCATTCCTCTGTAAGCCACTGGCCTAAATAGCATGCTCTCAATACGGAGGTAGGTATTCTTCCTATTGCTTTAAAACGCTTGACAGAAATTCTGTTAAATTATTGTGTAACCCCTCCACAAATTGTAAAGTGATGAGGATACTTTTTTGAGATGAAGCTAAAGTTGGATCAGAATAACGTATTTTACAATATTCAAGCAAGGCCCCAGGCACTGTTTGGCAGAGTTCGTTGAAACTCATAGTGAAGTTTATTTGGAAATTAGAAATGTTTTTTAGAGTGATGTCCATTAAAAAAATATAACAAAACAAAAAATTTCAAAAGCCTTATCTCAGTAGACACTGTCTCCTTTGAGAAATACTATTATCTTTTATTCATTAAATAGAACAAATCGAGTTCCAAATGCCATATTGAAATTACTGTGCTTTTGCTGTTTTTTATTACAAGAATAAAAGAGTCTAGTCTTTCTTTCTCTTTGCCTTTGAGTGTTGTTTTATAGAGGAAGTCAGGCATTATTTTGTTTATAATTAAAGACTGTGTACTAAAGCACAATTTGAATAAGCAACTTTAATTAATCAAGGGAAAAAACCAACAACCTTCTACACCCATATTTCAGTTTCTAAGAATGAGTAAAAAGAGTTTTCTTTTTTCCTCTTTGAGGTTAGAAGCAGGTCAGGTCAGTAATTGGAGCTGGCTAGTCATCAGCTGGTTTGACCTGCTAGGCTAGAATTTTCTTTACTACGGGAAAGTGTAATCAGAAAACCAGATGTATCCCCATCCCGAGACTGGAGTATAATGAAAAGCAGGCAGTTCATTTATTTTCTCCAAGCTTTTCAGATCTTCATTCAGCCATTTGGGGCTTGACTTTGCACTGAGCTGAGGAACTACAGTGAGAGGCATTATTTAACTGGATCACAGTCCAGAGATGGAGAAATTGAGATTCAAATGCTCATGTTGTCTCCAATCTTCTATTTCCTTCAAAAGTTGATAGCTATTATGTACTTTTGCCTGAAAACAAGGGACAAGCTAGAGATTTCAAATAAAGCTAGGAGCCTGTCCATTACAGGCTTATTCCGATTATAAGAACTTTCTCCTGAGGACCTATAGATTATGTGTCAGTGATTGGGGTGAGGTGAATGGGGGACTATGCCCTTCTGAGAGCATTGAGAGAGGGTCATATCATTTTGAACACACATATTCAATATAACTTTTGTTTTCATAACACAACCTACCTTATTGTAGATTCAGCTCTGTACATTTATATGTCCTACTTTCAGCCTAAAGTTTCGCTCATGTTTCCCAACTCCATTCTCTATTAAAATTCATCTGTGTATCCTAGTTTTCATAAAAAAGAGGTCATTTAAAAGTTAATGCTTTTTTTTTTTTTTTTTACCAAGTTTTCATAGACAGTTTCGCATGTCATGATACTGTTGGAATGTGTTATGAACAGGTTTGAACTGTTTTTTGGACATTAACTGTTCAAAGCTTCTCTAACAAAAATAATGAGAACAATATTTATTGGAAGCATAAATGAATAAAGAAAAGAATTCAATTTACAAAGCCATTAGTCTATAGGAAGACATTTTAAAGACCACAATTAAGGAGGACCCCTCACAACAAACTACAGAAGAGAATTTTCTTTAGACTTCTGAAGGACTTTATCAAGTAGGGTGAAAGGGTCAGTACTGTTCTTTTACCTCCCTAACTAATTTTCAAGAAAGTTAGGTCAGAAAACGATCTGAAGAATCAAGATATTTAAGTCTCATAGATGTATGAGTCAAACTGGAATTTTGCCTAAGATACAGAAAATAAATCTGGGATTCTTTAGGTTCTGATTGTAATTCAGTGAAGGTGTTGAAGGAAATAAGTAAAGCCTGGTGGAGTCTATTCTTTTATGTGGCTTGGATATGGTTTAAAGAATTGAGAGAGAAAGATGGGATATAGAGATCCAAATAAGAGATCTGTAAAAATAGTTGCCGAAAACACGTAGTATTCTTTTTATCTCAGACATCACAAATAGTTATTGGGATATTTAAAGGTTAGTGAATGAGTTTACTTGTACATACAGTAGATATCTAATCAGAAAAAAAGGTTGGGGTGATCTATCTCACTTTTTCAAACACCTTGTACTGGGAACCATTCCTGGAGGTACAGAAAAGGGAAAACTAAGGAGGAGAGTTGAAGCAATTTTATTCTTATCATCTCTCTCAAGCTAAAAGGCTGGCTGCTTTTCCTCAGATCGAAGATAGAAGAGAGAATTCTCTTGGGAGAGTTTAATACTTTAGTTATAAGATGAAGTGATTTATTCTAGGTTGGATTGGGATAGTGTAGGATTTTATACTATGAAATTATTCTCTGGAGGGGAAGGGGATGGAAGTTCTTTGGGTCAGTGTTTTCCTGTGGCTTAGACATTTGGAATGAAAGGGAGGAGAAGATAAAGGAAATACTCCAGATTAATTTTTGGTGATGTCCATTTTCCTCCCCTACTTCTGAGCAAGTGTAAGCTGCTCCCACGGAACACCCTCTCTTTCAACTTGAACTTTTCCCTTCTCAGCTTCGCATCCTCTTTCCCTCTCTCTGATTTTTTTTTTTTTCTTAATTTCCCTCATTTCCCAGTCTTCTAATGCTTAAAACCAGGCAGGTGGCAAGGAATGAGTGAGATTGCAGTAGCCATGGTTAGGAATCACATCGATTTAAGGACCTGGGTAAGTATTACGCTGCTTGTGTGGTAAAACAGGCTTATTCCAGAGAAACATTTCAGTTAATATTTGGGCCTACCCTGAGACATTGAAAAAGGAAGTCAGCTACCCCCCAGAAAGAGTGTTTTAATACTTTCTTACTTGGAATAATGATTCGAGTGCTGAACAAATTCTCTTTTTCGGTTTGTCAAAAATTTGTTAAGAAAAAGAAAAAAATGAAGGGACAAAGAAATAGCAAAATAGCTAGGAAAGAGCCAGGACACTGCTATGAGCATCTTGAGTATAATTTCCATTTGTGCAGATCTTTTCCAAGCTCATTCCCTGGGCTGACTCATGTCTTTTCTTGGGTTGGGCCTAAGAAAGATGACTATCTCACGAAATTTGTCTAACCATCTCTCTCCTCACATAGGCTCTCTCTCTCTCTCTCTCTCCCTTCTCTGGATCTAAGTTCCTAATAATTTTTTTTTTCTGTATTTTTCCTCATCATTATCAAATAGGTATCTGTCCTGTATACCATTCCCTCAAGATCCTACTTCCTGAGATGACCACTAAAATCTGAAATGCATTCAGGCTAAAGTGGTCATAAAAAGCTAGATCCCTGATTCAAGCCTAACTAGAAGGAAAACTCACAATAAAAGGCTTTTTAAGCCTTTGTGAAATAGGAGGAAAAACTATCCTGTAACTCCTGTGGCTTGGTTCTTCAATTTCTGTCCTATAGACTGCCACCTTGAGCCACCATAATTAATTCACTTTGCCCTTTCGATGCTTGTTTCTTCCTTTTTAAAATATTCTCTTTACTATTTTTTATCTCACTAACTAAAGTTGTTTTTTTCCTGCAAGTATATGAAAAAATACAAAAAAAAAACTAATCCATAGTTTTTAACCCACACTAATCACTTAATGCAAAGTCGAGGTCTGTAAACTAAAATAAAAGATGGCAGATGTGTACATTAGACATCTAACACGAAAACAACACTCTGCTTACGAGAAACATGAACTACTACTGAATTATATTTAAACTTAAAAAACCTAGGCAGGTTTTTCAGGTTTGCCTGTTTAAAAAGTTTTCAACGTCTTAAAATTGAGTCTTTTAACTGCAAATGTATTGTAATTTCAGTCAGCCTGAGTCAGGATAATGATCTCTTTAAGGATGCAAATCATTTTTTTAAAAGTAATTCTAATCATGCTAAGTGAAATAAACCAGACAGAAAAAGTTGAAAATCACATGATATCACTTATATGTGGAATATAAACCTAAAAGTAGCAAATGAACAGGACAAACAAACAGAGATTCGTGGACATGGACTATAGACTAGTGGTTACCAGAAGGTAGTGGGTGGGGGAGGAGGGGGGAGGTAGACTTGGTAAAGGAGGTCAAATATAGGGCAGCAGGGGGAGGGTGAAGTGGGAAAAGGGGATCAAACATATGGTAGCTGAGGGAAACTGGACTTTGGGTGTTAAACACACAATAGAATATACAGATGTCAAATATAATGTACACCTGAAAATTATATAATTGTATTAACCAATATTATCCCAATAAACTTAATTAAAAACATAAAAGTAATTCTAAATCAGTGCATTGGTTTAAAACAAAGAATATCTTCAGAAAGTAATTCTTATAAATTTAAAAGATGACCAAGTAGAAGTAAAGGTGGAGAAAATCTAAAATTCAATATTTTAATGGTATGTGACTGAATCTTTGTTAATTTCATGCAGAATTAACCTTTAACAGGTAATGAAAAAAAGAAATCTTAATATCTTATACAAGGAAACTAACCAACAATGTAAAGGTTTTTTTTACTTTAAAATTTATGTTTAGTAACTAAAAGAAAAAACTTTCGACCAAGGAGTGTATTTAATTGAGCATAAGACTCTCCTTTAAAGCTTATACACAGAAGAGTAAAGACAAGTCAGTCCAATTCCAGAACTTATTTATATTACTTTTGGGGGGTGGAGATAGTAGTTGCTTTTTTAAATTAGAAATGTAGTTAACTCACTTTCTCAGTTTCCTTCATGAATAATATCAAGGAATTATTTGGGCTTTACTTCTGAATCGACATAGATGGCTCTTATTTGCTAAAGATGGGTAATAAAAAATAGCACTAGTATTGTTAAAATCTAAATGTAATTATGTATTTTCAATAAAAGTATATAACATTATATAACTAGTTAAATTATATAATAATCTTAACAAATATACAAATAGAGAAGGGTACATCATGTTACTGTCAAAGAGAAGGTATAATTATACCACAAACAAAGATAAATTGTTTTGATATATACAAAATGAACATGCAAATTTAAAAAAATAAATATAAAAAAGAAAAGATAGAAAAATGAGGAAAGTATTTTACATATTAAATAATAGCTTCGGTTCTTTGACGGTACTAAAACTAAAATTCCATTGAGTTTTCTCCATTGAAGTTTTTTCCCTTAGAAAGGGGATATTAATATTACTCTTCATTTAGTTGATGTATGATACTTAGCCACTTCTATTAATACCATTTCTGCTTCGGATGACTTCTAACGTTACTATTTTTAATCATATTGCAATTGACATTGGTCTGCATCCTTTCTTTCCATCATCAGGGTTCTATTTTCTAGAAAACCACAGAAGAGACAATGTGATTGAGAATTTGGGAACAATTGAATTGGGAACCACTGCTGCTGCTCTTCAGGGCTCTGATCTAGGGACTAGGGATCCCTGCAAAACAACAGGCTGGTGTATTCTATTAGTGATTACGAGACAGTAGATCGACCAGTACACTTCACCAACATCAGTTGAAATGTAGCTTAATAAACAACTAATAGAAATTTCTTTATTAAGTATTATTGACTGAGTTGTCACATGTCTTTAATAAAGCAAAGTATTATTCAGAAAGTATTATTCAAACTTGTCATAAATTGGGTTTATAGAACTTCATAAGAATGACATTTCTAATGTATCTCTTTTTGGCATAGAACTACTACATGGTTCAATATTGAGTCCTATTTTAATGTTTCAAGGTGTCGACATTTTATGTTTTGTTAAACAGTTTGGTATGTGGAACTTATAGACAAGGAAGATACAGATGGAAGGGTTGAGAATAGTTAATATATTATGCATTATGTCTTTGCAATGTAGATAGGATCTATTAGGTTTTTTAAACAAAATTTCAAAACTTATTCATGAAAGTAAGTAGTATTCTTCAAATAACTATTTTTAGAAAATTTAGAATTTGTTTAATGATTAATGTTACTCAAATTTTCTCTTGTAATTGCTTTTGAGTCAGTTTATGAACCAAATAACATAATCCATCTATTTTTTTTGAATACACCACTTATTTCAACCAACTAGTATTACACAGTCTGATTACGCATGCTTATTTACCAAATTTGCCTCTGAATAGCCATTGTCGTTCTTTTTTTCCCTTCCAGAAATAAAACCCACAAAATGTGAAGGGTCTCCACCACTGACAATAGTCCAATGAAAGGCCTAGGAAATGATTCAAAAGAGGAATTCCAAACATGAACATTCTTTTGAGTAATAGAATTATCATGAGAATGATACTGTCATGAAGCCACAAGTGTCAATGTTCAAGCGGCCCTGTGCCAGCCAGGCCTGCTGGAGTTGGGATGAGGACATTTTTCTCAAAATACCCAGTGAGACTGGAGCAGCGGAGGGGTGTGAACCCACATTGCTTTTCAGGCCAGTACCCAGGGAGCTGGCATGGCCAACATCAGACCCCAGCACGTGGATGCTGGTGGAGGGACCCCAAAATTGGATAGCAAAATTGAGGATGCCCCAGTTCCTATACTGGAGTGAACCAGAGTTCAGGACTTGGTGTTGCGAAAACTGGTTTTAGCTGCTAGCTCAGCCCTCAATCCCGACTGAATAGCTAAGCTCTAGTCTATGCTGACATCCATGGGGCTTTCCAGGAAACCATTCTGCAGGGACTAATCCTCAACTTTACCTTTCTATTAGTTCTATCCTAAGTGACCACTTTGAAAGTGACGGCATAAGTTTATACGATGCCACTAGATTGAGTAGCAAATCCTGGATCCAACTATTCCCAGCTCTGTGACCTTAGATAAGTCACTTTACTTGCCTGAGTCTCAGTTCCTTAATTTGTAATACCAAATAGTTTTAGATTTTTTTTTTTTTTACTTTTGCAATGTTCTATTCTCTGTATGAATAAGCAACAGTACAAAAAAAAATCCTATTTCAGAAACTCACATGAGAAAAATAATAGTTCTTTAACTTTCGTATAACACCTTATGTATCATTTACCTAGATGATAAATATCCAGAACATGTGAGATCAACCTCAATAAAAAAAAAAAAAGATACACTTACTGTTTAAATTTTATATGCGATCGCTTCCATTTTTTTAAAAAATAAATTCCTATCTCATAATCCCTTTAGGTTATCAAATAGTCGAAAAAATATATTTGATTCATAAAAGCTCACAGTGGGCCTAAATGAATTACAGACACATCCTACCTATGTACGTTCTGGTCAGAAAAGCTTTCTTTCCAAAGTTTCAGTTTTAATACATCTTTTATGGAGCTTGCTTTGTATGCAGCGACGTTCTCTACACGTCATGTAGATTGGTATTCTTTTCTGAAATATTCCTGGATTGCACACCCTGATATGCTTATAAACTAAATGCAGAAATAGCACTGCAGAAGTAATTATTTCATGCACAGCATCCGCAACTTATTTCCACTGTTTAACCTCACACACATTGTTCTCATTTCCACTCTTCACAAGACATTTGTTCTTTTCACTGTTCTCTACTTTAAGTGGATGAGGTTCATCTGGTTTGTTGATGTTATGAAATATGGAATTCACATATTAATGGTTCTAAAATCATATGGGAATACTTTACACCGTGTCTTTGCCATGATGCAGCATTACCTTGTATCATATAGAATGAGTTAACATGATATTAAATTACTCCTTTTTATGTCATTCACATTTTTTATTTTTCGAGGACTTTTGTCTTTCTATTTGTAAACGTGCAATCGTGACACTGAAAAAGGAAACTTCATAGGACTTATCTGGAGTTTGACCTCTCTCTCTATAAAATTAAGTACATCAGTATATTTAGAATTTGAAAGAAGGGATGTTGAAAAGTGGCATCTGAGGATGTTAATTATTTTTGTTTGTTTGATCAACCTAGTCAGATAAAACACTGCAATGGATTAAAAAAAAAAAAAACTATCAAAAAATGCTCTGAACTTTCCAAATAGCGTCATCTGACTTTTCTAGAATAATAATTTTGTTGCCTCAGATAAGGCGGGTCAGGGATTCTTTTGCTAAGTGAAAACAAGCAGATTACTAGTTAAATTCATTTTAATCAATTATGACCTAGTATACTTATAGAAAACCACATCTTTATCTAAGAGTCAAATGATTATAACTGCTCTCATTTTATTTCACCTCTTTTCTTTAAAATCTTAGTGGTTAGTAAAATATTCAAAGGTTAGAGCTCCGGTTCTCAAACTTGAGTGTGCATCAAAGTCACACTGAAGGCTTGTTAAAATAGACTGCTGAGTCCTGTCCCAGAATTTCTGATTCAGTGTATGGAACGTGGGGCCGAAATTTTGCATTTCTAACAAGTTCTCAGGTGATACTGATGATGCAGTCCTACAGATTTTATTCAAAATCTCTGGGGTAAACTATGAAAGGAAAGAAGAAGGAAAACTGAAGGGCTGGATAATCATAGTTCTATGTGAATGTCATTTCTATTTTTAACGTAGCTTAAAATAAGATTCAAGATTCAAAAATGCCAGAAGTTGAATTCAAGTATAAATCAGAATTTAAGAATATAGATTTTGAAACACAGTTTCACAAAAACGATAAGTTCTTGAGAGTAGACTATCTTTTATGTCCTTTCCTACAATCATTCATACGCAATGGCTGCTGCCCAGAGAATCCTCCTGAACCAGTGACTCTTAGTTTGTGCTTAGGAGGATCATTCTAATCATGGTCTGGCTTCCCCTGGGTCGGTCTGCCAATTTCAAGTGTGTTGGTTTCTGTAACAGTAAATTCTCCTAGTTAATGAGTAAGTTGGCTTACTATACAGAGAGAGCTGGACACACTCTATCAGGTTACCCATGCAATAATTCTTGGTATCTCAATGAAGAGGCTCCTGATTATGGCTTGGTTTTTTTCTCTAACCTTAGGAACAAGATATGCTGATCATACTGAGTCTGTGTGGCACTTTTATTTCTCTGAAATTATTAAATTAGCATTCTTGCTTTATACTTTAGTCTAATGAGCTTGGAAAATATGCTTCTGTCCCCAAGTAGCTGCTTGTAAAGCTGAAGTCCAAACCTCAGACCGTGGTCAGTCCTCCGAGCCATTAATGCTGTGCCTGGGGCCTTGGGGATCCAGACTATTGGCCTGGATCTTTGTTGGTAATAAGCAGACATGACTTTGTGGTGAGAATCAACACTTAGTTTTCTGCATATACTAGCTATTGTTATAGTACAAATTACTTAACTCTCTTGGGAGGCTCAGATAATAGGTCTGATGTCTGACTTGGAATTTAATAAACTTCATAATCTAATGCAGCTTTTGGTTAGAGATCTCAAGGGAGAAAATGCCCATATTTAAGACTCTAAAGATTTCTGCCAACATGTAAATTATTCTATTGACCATTTTCACTTGCATTCACTGACATCATTTCCTCATCATCTACCAAAGCATTTTTCTTTGCCTCCATACAACTTAATTTTTTTTTTTGGCTTCATCTCTTCTCCCCACCAAGGTCAGCTTCATGAGGATGTGATCTGCCTGGTCACACAGGGCCCTTATTTCAGAAGGTCCCTGAGCTTCAATTAATGCTCTGTCACTGTCTCAAAATTCTTGGTAGTTTTTGTACAAAGGTCTGCACTGGATCCCACAAATGGCCACCTATATGCTGATGACTTCAAAATTTGTATCTTGACTCCCAAAGTCACCCCTAAACTGCAGATGAGATCTATGTAACTGTCTGACAGCCATCATCACTTAGATAGTAATATTTCAAACTGAAAGCATTAACTTCCTTTCTTCAGCCAAAGAAGCTATTTCCCGACTCAGTGGAAAGAGCCCTTATTTATTCAGTATTCAAACTACATATCTTGAGATATTTCTTTCTTCCTTTCTGGCCAAGCATTTAGTCATTAGGTCAAATAATTCAGTCTCCTAATAAACCTTCATTTGTGGCCTCGCTTCCCATTCCTGCTGTTTGCATAATGTTTCTCCCATTTGTGTGTCCATCTCAGTTATTCCTTGTTCCTGGTATTCTATTCCTTCCATCTATATCCCACTACTGGCCTTTCAAAAAGGCATCTCTGGAAACATACCTCTCTTGTTTTATAATGCATCCAGATGAATTCCACATTCTTTCTATGTCATGCAAAGATATACACTTGTGACCATTACCAGTACAATGGCCAGTATTAATTACAGTTTACTCCTTTCTCATGGGTCTCTCAGCTCAAACTATATCAAACTAATGGTACATTTCTAAAATTTCTAAAATGTTCACATTCTGTGGCTGTTGGCCTTTACAAATGCTGTTCTTATGGCCCGGGATGTCTGTCTCCTTGTCAATTGCATGGTGTCTTACACATTTTTCCCAAGGTGAAGCCTAAATATGGATCTCCCTACAAAGCATCTCTGACGTTTTCCAGGGAGTGACGTGCCTTGAAGCCTGGGTTCTCATAGATCCATGATCATGATTTCATTAGTGTGCTTATCTCACTGAACTAAATTTTCTTATGTGTCTTCCTCCCTAGGAAGTGATATTCTTTAAAGCAGGCAGTTTGTTCAATTCATTCAGCTTATCAAATGCCAGCATATTGTAGGTGCTTGAGAAGTGTTTGTAGACTGAAGGAAGAGCCAGTGGTTATGGCAGTGGTTACCTGTCATTATACCGGGAGCAGCTTGTACACTGGGGGAGTACACTGAATACTGGCTCTTTCATTTAGTAACTGACTGTGGACTCAGTACATTGCTCTGTGCCTTAGCATTATCTTTTGTAAAATAGGTACAGCAACAATATCTACAACAAGGGATCATTGTGAGGATTAAATAAAATCGTACAGGTAAAATGCTTAGAACAATGGCCAGTACTCAGATAACATTTAAGGCATGCTTACTATTATTATTATGACTTGTAGACATTCCCATAAAAGAATGCAATCATTTAATTCAATATATATCTGTAAAAATACGTGTAAAGCTATATTTGATATAATGGAGGACACAAAATAAGTTTTATACTTTTTCCTGTTCTCAGGAATGTAGGTATTTTTTTTGTCCATAATTAAACGTATTTGCAATGACAACATTTGAGAATGGCAATATATTTTATTCATTTTTCCCCCTATGTATTCCATAAATATTTGTTGAGCACACACTGTATGAGAGATACTGGTTTAAGTGTTTGGTAGAGAGATAAGAATAAGCCCAAGAGGGCCCATCCATTATGGGAAGAGGCTTATAATCTAATGGAGAGATGACATGGTTTTATTAAAATGAGCAGTAAGTCCAATGAAGAAAAAAGGTGAGAAACATGAATTGTAGGATTCATACTCATTCGGTCCTGGAGGCATGGGTCTGTTGTGTGCAAAGAGTCCCTCTGAGAGGCTGCTCTCTCCAAAGGGGCAGATACAATGTCTCATACATTTCTGCATACTCCACTAAAATGTCCAGACTGTCCCAGATCTCCAAGGATACTGATGAATTTAAAAGTATTGAACATGAACAAGATGAACAAAAGCTAAAAACTAGTCATGGGCTAGGGTGAGTTTCTGTCTCTGTGGTGATGTGGCTGAAGTACCTACAGCGCCATAAAATGGGGAGGAACTTTGTTCCTCTTCCTGAGTCTCTAGTACCTAAAACTGCATCTGGAAACTAATAGCCATCTAATGATAAAATTTGTTGATTGAATGAATGAAAGAGGTAGCTTTGAAAGTCAGTCTAAAGAATTTGGAATGTTTCAGAGCAGTGAGTGCTATTAAAATATTCTGAACAGAAGAGAGACAGAACAAAAGCAGGGTTTTCATTAGACTAACTCCAAGGAAGTGTAAAGAATGAATTCATAAGTAGAGACCAGTGACAGAAACACCAATGATAAGGAAACTGTTAAAATTATTTTAGTATGAATGGAAGGTTTGAATTGGGGTAGATGCAGGAGAACAGTGGGGAAGGGTGAATAGAAGATATATTTTCAAAGTGCAAATGCCTGTGGTCTGATTATACAAGACTGACCAAGAAAACAAAGTTTAAAATGGCAGAAAGGCTGAAGACAGGCAAAGTCAGCAACATGTGGGCTGAGGCAAAGGCCATAGGAGTGTTGTGGTGAAAGGCAGAAAGCAGATCCCTATCGCTGATAACTCCCACGCTTCTTCACTAATACGTTAAAGGTGATGAGTTGGGGTGAAGACACATACCTGGCTTGGTGTGCTTCGTGGGGCTAGAGTAGTGGTTTAAGCTGGAGCCCTTGCCTATTAGTTATAGTCACTGCTCTGACTGAGGGTGCCCACATTCACGGAAGTGAATAATTTTAACATTATCTCTGTACCCACATCTTACCTTTTCTTCACCTATTAGCTCGAGGTGCACATATCACTTTCTCCACTCTACATGTATTATGATTTTTTGTGGAAAAAGTAATAAAATGTCTGTACTAATGCATACCAAATATATCTATTTTGTCTACTACCAACATGTGCTGGACCAGAAAATTTCTCAGATTTGGCGTAGCTGGAAAGTAAAAAGTGAAAAGAATAGGTACCTTGAAGATACACTACTACAAAGCCATTTGGATACAGAATGGCTTGAAAGAACAAAGAAATCAACATATAAATGTCATGGATTTTTATTTGTTTCAGTGCGACAAGGATCAGGGTCTGGGATCAACAAAGAATAAATATGAGCGTGAGTGAATATTCACGTTGTGGACTAAATGTGCCCTCTACCCCTGCCAAACATCATGTTGAAGCCCTGACTTCCAGTGGGATGGTATTTGGAGATGACATTTTTATAATTAGGTTCGATGAGGTCATGAAGGTGGGGCCTTTGCGATGGAGTTAAGGGCCCTATAAGGAGAGAAAGCATAGAAGAAAGGCCATGTGAAGACACAGGGGGAAGGTGGCCATCTACAGGACAAGAAGAGAGTTCTCACCAGAACTCAACAAAGCTGGCACCCTGATCCAGAACTGCAAGAAAGTAAATTTCTGCCTAAGACATTCAGTCTGTGAGTCTGTCATATTTTGCCTTTGCAGCCTGAATAGACTGAGACTACATGCCATCATTAAGAGTTATACATGCTAATAATACTATTCCGCCTAAAGAAAATCATATTTTTAAAGTAGAATGTACAGTACATATACCTATTCTGCCTCCTCTTGAGAGTATGTGAAAATTTTCTATTGAATTATCCCAAATAGCACAGGAGGTTGTACATACATTTATTTATTCAACAAATGTTTGGTACCTCCTCTGATGGAAGTAATATGCTAGAACCTGGGGGATCCATTATGGGCAAAATAAGCAATTTGTACCCTCGCCGAACTTACAGTAGAGTGAGGCAGAGGTCTTAGCCGAAAGGAGTGTGTATGAGTTTCCTTTTATAAATTCATATAAATATAAAGTACCTCTGTGTTTGCTTTAAAATAAATATTATTTATATATAAAGAAAACAACCCTTTATTTTCTATAAACCAATTTTAGGCCACTTGTTATGTGGCCACAGTGTTTGATTCCCCTCTCATATTTCTAGACCTGTATCACTGGAGTTTGGTGAGGGTCAAAGTGTTGGAAGAAGGGACTGCCTTTAAATCAATTTCCACCATCTATTCTGAGGGTCACCGTGACCACAAGACAGATCCAGCTGACTCTGGGGCTCCCAGATCAAATTTGGAGTCTGGGTGCCTTCCCGAGGCTGCCCCTGGTGTCCTCTATGCAGAACCATCTCCAAAGTCCATCTATGGGCTCCAGCCAGCTTCACAGTTCTGCCTCTGACAAATGTTCAGGGCCCACAGTACCCTCTCCTGTCAGCCTTCCTCCTGCCAGCCTGGAGAATGTCTTTTCTAACCTCGAGAAAATCTTTCTACAATTATTGTTGCATGGATATATTGCCTACATTGAGTATCAGGTATTTTCGAAAGCAAAATGTTTGTTTTTCATTTGTTTTGCCAGAATATGACTGTATGTAGCCCTTAAGAAAATAGGTTCAGCCCACAGTACTGACTTGAATGGTAGGAATAAAAGGGATCTGATATGCAGAAAGGAAAACAAAATATGTTACTACCTTATTTAAAAGAAAAAAGAAATCTTAACACAATTATTTTTTCAAATCTTCCAGAAAGCTGTATCATATTTATTTTGTGACTTTGATATCTCTGATGTACAAATAATTCAATTTCTCTCATTCAACTATTTGCTGAGCACCTCTTGTGTGCCTGCAATGGTTCTAGACTGGTTGACTATGAGGAAAAAATCCCTATCCTATGGGGTTTATATTTCAGAGTCAAGGAGCAATGACTGAGGAAAGAGAGGCTCGTTGAGGCGGCCTTAGTCCTGATGCTATTCCAAGGTTGAGCAGAAAGCCAAGCATGGTCTACTGGGCTGATTTTTTCAGCCAGCTAATGAGATTTTGAGTAGTATAATGATTAGTTTGTGACCCACCATTAGCAATAAAATTTAATTTGAGGAGGAGTCAGACCAAAGATCACTTTTTAAAAGAATTTCCTTTTTTTTTTTTTTTGGTTACTTATAGAAAACTTCCCTGAAATAATAACTAGCTAGAAAAATACTTCTTCCAGTCCAAGAGAATTTGTCTTTTTGTTCTTTCTTCCTTCCTTTATTTTTCTCTTCACCCTAGGGGCCACCTACTTCAGTTTCCGTTTTGCAGTGTTTGTTAAGCAGTTATTGTTGTGCATTGCTAATGAACCAAACACAGCTTTAAATAAAACAACAAGGAAAATCTGAAAGGCACGGAATACAAAAATAAAATATTCCCCAGGTACTCTTCACGTAGATATGCTAGACCACTGGAGGGAAATGAACTTTAAAGTTAGATCATCAGCTTAGAAACACAAAGAAACAGAGTTCTCTCTCTCCTGAAATGGAGAATTAAAAATCTAGGCCATTTTAAACTAGCACGAGGAGGGCGGGGAGAGGACAAGACTTGTAACTTAGTGTGACAGGCGGTTAGTCATGGCAACAGCAAAGGAATCCCCACCCCAGGGTGTGTATGGTTCCCAAACAAAAGTGCTGCCCTGTCGTCTTCAAGGGGAAAAGTCTAGCCTTTTATCTTCTGCAAGTTCCCCAGGCGCTGGAAAGGCCAAACAAAAGAGGGGTTTTCTTCTGTGCTTACTCAGTCTCCCTACAAGGGGCACTTTCTTTAAATCTTTTTCCCTTCCTGCCCTTCCTGCTTGCCACCCTCCCTCCCATGCTGCCTGCTGATCTTACCCCACTTCCCAGGGTAGCCAGGTGTATTCCTGCAGTGCATCCCTGAGTGCATTCCTGGGGACAGACTCAGCTTCTGGATTATAGTTACTTGCTCATTTTATAAGTCAGTCTCCAAGCTTTAGGGAGGAATTTGCTAGTGAATTTGCAGGGAACCTCCTCCATGCCCTATTCCTACCTGACCAGGGAGTGGGATGGGGTGTGTGGCATATGGGACTAATTTACTCCGATAGATTCCTATTTTTACCTTTTCTGTTGAAAGAAACAAGCCGTTTAGAAAGAGAAGCACTGAGATGGGGATACATGAGAGCACAAAAATAAGATCATTAGAAATTGAAGTTGGAACTACAGTCTAACGCCTGCACAAGCATTGAGATTCCTGCCCTTTGTCACCACGCTGTTATCCTTCTCAAGTGCCTAGTTTGCTTTCGATAAGCTTTGAGTGCATTGTCCTGTTTAAAAGACATTATCAATTAAAAAAAAAAAAATTTGAACTTTTATTCCTTAATCATAACATGGACCAGGCCCCTGATCTTATCTTGGGGCAGGGCTGCAGGCAAACAATGGCCACTGAACTCTCACCTCAGGCTTCCCAAGCACCCTGCCCCCTCTCCCTTTTGCAGTCTGGCTGCTTTACACATGCAGAGAGCATGCTTCCTTGTCACAGACTGCCGGAATGCAAAATGATGAAAATTAATGCTATTATTAAAGGATTTTTCAATTAAATGTGCAGTTTAGAGCCAGATGCTGCTTTCTTAAAGGAAGAGAAGTTTAAGTAAAAAAGTCTGACAGATATTCGTTCCATCTAGCGTGGCAGAATTTATAGTAGATTACAGTCTTTGATTTCTGTGGGCTTGGGTTGTCAGGTCCACTTGCAAATGGGCTGTGGGAAAGAGTTGCACTTTGTAATTTGAAAACATATGGGACATATGGTAAATATTACACCCATAACTGTTACGATGTTTTGCTTCCTTTAAGGCCCTTTCTTCTTTGCCTCCAGTGGGTTATTTGCAAGAACCACATTACCTTTCTACCTCTATTTTCCCTTAGAGTACAATTTGCTTTATTCTGATGCTTTAGAACCTCAGTGAAAAAATCTAGAAATTAAGTGTTTCTTTTCTTTTACATGTGATAATGTGTAGTCACAGCCTCTGATCCTCTATTGAGCTAATGTTCATCTGATTTTCATCTCTGTGTGCAAAGAGATAGATTGTTTCATTTTTTATTTTTACTTTTTTGGTATTTTATTGAATTCTGCATACGACATAAAATAAAAACACTTTAAATCCAATGCCTGATTTAAAAATGAATGAGATAAAAATGTCACATAATCAACTCACAGGTATTTACTGATATTTACTTAACAGAAAGAATATAGGCTATTTCAAAAGTAATTTGGATGCAGTGTTTTTTCTGAAGCCATCATCCCCCCTTATATCTTTAAGTGGATCAGTCTTCTAGATATTGGCAAGTGCTTGTGCTAGGCCAAAAAAATAGAGGAGCAAGATACAAATTTCAGGATTTAAGAAACTATATCCTACCATTACACCTCTAGTTAACAATATGGTACTGCACACTTTAAAATATGTTAAAAAGATAGATCTTGTGTTAAGTGTTTTTACCACAAAACAAAACCACTACCAACCAAAACCACAAAAGAACACAAGGAGATTCAGGGAGGTGATAGATATGTTTATGGTTATGGTGATGTTATCACGGTGCATGGGAATGTTCAAACTCATTAAAGTGTATACATTATACATGTGCAATTCTTTTGTGTATCAACTATATCTCAATAAAGCTTAAGAAAAGAAACTGTATTACAATGTACTAAAGGTTATTATAGAGTGCAAAGTTCTATGGGAACACAAAGGAATGGGAGATCATGTCTGATTAGAATGATCAGGAAAAACTTTATCTGGGAAGATATATCTGGGAATAAGCCTATTAAAGATGTCATAAGAGGCAAAGATGAATAATTTGAAGTTCCTGTGGGGAAAGGATACCATTTGATTTTTTTTGTCAGATGCTATGTGACATCTCCCATTGTGAGCTGGCCTGCTGGTTGCCAAAATTGGAATGATCAAGACTGGCCCAAAATGGGCTGGTGAGCCCCTTGCATATAAACTCATCAGTACCTGAATCACCAGTACGCAGGAGGCATAGCATGGTGGCTGGCCATGTCTCCACATCCTCTAGCTGACCCTGTTGATCAGCTTTGAGAACCACTGGAATTAAAGTATACCGTTATTAGGAGAACGAACCATGCTTCCAGACTATAAGGCCTGGGCTGTCCAGCAACATGTAGCTTCAGGCTATCACTCACCAAGATGACTCTAGCAGTAGGCTAACTTGTCTACCCATCTTACTCAATCTCTTTTCTTCATTGAAGTCAGGGTGATTTTTCTAAAATGACAAATTGGCTCATGTGACTTCCTGGCTAAAATACTTCAGAAGCTCCTTATTGCCTCCAGGAAAAAGCTCTTTAACAAAAGATGTTCATGATCAAATTCTTTCCCATTTTCCCATTGCATCTCTTCTTCTTACCCTTTTTACATGGATGCAGCTACATTGAAACTCCCTTTCTTTCCCTCTCATTTCATCCTTCTCCCACGACTGAGTTTCCAGGTGGACCTACTCCTTCTCCTACATTATTCGACTACTTTGCTTCTTCCTCTGGGACTCATTGATACCACTTCCTATAAGAAGAATTTCCAAACGTTGCAATCTAACCCAGAAGCCTGTCTTTTGTGATATTATAGCAATTATTATGCTTTTAAAATAATTGTTGTTTTTGTCTGCTACTTACTAGACAATAGCTTTGTGAAAATAGTAGTTAACTTATATTCTTCAATCTTATATTCCTAGAACCAAGTACTGTGTCAACACAAAGTAAACACTACAAACATTGTTGAAAGAATTAATTAATAAAAGAAATAAAAAACATATCCCTCTTGAGGTTCTAAAATAAACAAAGACTGAGGAACAAATTTTACAAACAATAAAAAAAGAGATTCTAACAGGATTCTCAAGCTGTTGCTAGACAGAATGTAAAAACTAATTTTTTAAATATAATTTTTAGTTTATAATTTGTAGATGAGATTATAATAAAATTTTGTCATAGACTATTATTTTTAAATGGTTTTTATTGATGTTGTTATAATTCCTTTTAAGCTTATCCCTCAAATTCAAAAGGCTAGCGTAAAGAGTCAAATGCTTTAAGCACTGTTCTAATACGTTAACTCTAAAATATATTTTGCTTACATTTAGAGATCATTTAATTAATGTAAATATTAACTAATTAGAACTATTAACTAATATTAATGAACTACTCACAAGTAGTTCATAAAATGTATTAGAAACTAAAATAGCATACTAGTTTAAAAATATTGTTATATGCGTTGTGATAAATAATGTTCAAAAGAAATTTTGCTTATTGAATTGTCCAGAATTCTAGTGTAGTTAGATATGTCACTTCTGATGTTTCAGATCTCTAAATTGTGCTAACTACTTAATTTTTAATAGTCTTCTTATCAGTTTTAAGTGGCTTTAGGAATTTTGTTTGCATTTATAGTTCTAATAACTCATTGTAGGATTCTTAACAGAGGTTCAGTAACCCTTTAGTTGTCCTGTCAGTGGGTTTCAAGAAGCAGAGCGGGGAAGTGTCTATGACCCTTCTGAAGTTGTATACAAATGTTTGTATTTAGTTATGTGCTTTCCCTAGGAAGAGGGTCTCTAAGTTTCATGAGCTTTCGAAAGGGCTCTGAGACGTCTCAGGCACTGGGATGGCTGAGTCCTGAAATTTGCCTAATTTATCATAAAACATCTGATCACAAAATAAATATATGTGAGCGGGAAATAGGTACAGTAAAGTGACTAAGGCTGCAAAAAAAGTACAGGAAGTACGGGTTTTATTGCTTCAAATGGTAATAGGTACAATAAGGACAGGTGATCTGGGCTGGCACAATAGAAGTAAGCATTTAGCAATGTCTTCGATAAAATTCTTAAGTACCTCATCTTGTGTAAAACACTCTGGTGCTGTTGCAAGTGATAAAACATAAGATCGAGACCTGCTATATAGATTAATGTAGATGTCAGTTCAAAACAACCCATTGAACATTTATGAAGAATGATTCCAACTGAGAGATTTGGAAAGGCTTCTGGAAAAGCTGGTTTGAGCTGATTCGCTAATAGATAAACTAAAAGAGAATGACAAAGAGAGCAAAACATTGCAGACAAAAGAAAGAACTTGATGTAGAGCGAAAGTGAACATAGGTCTATTTGGGGGCAGGGAGTGGATCACTATGGTAAATATAGGTGGTTCTGGGGAGTAGAGTATAATGGAGAGTACTACTTGAAAGATAAGCAGAAGCCAAATAAATATTTGAATGCTGGGTTGGGCATTTGTGCTTTACTCCATACCTGATACGGAGTCACTGGAACTTTGTGAGTATAGAGTAACACTGATCACATTCTTACTTAGGAACATGGTTTTTGAAAGCAGTGTGTAGTACAGATTGGAGAAAAAAAGACTGAAGAGGTCTGCTGTGTGAAAGACCACACTGAAATAGCCCAGGTGGGACATGATGAAGAGCCTTATGAGAGTGTATCAATGGAGTAAAAAGAGAGAAGGGGTATAATTCCACAGAGAAATTTGTCAGAATTTCACGTATGATTGGATGTGGTTGTGAAATAAAGGGATACATCAAAGATGATTGTCAAGTTTTAACTTTAATTTCCTGGGCAGTTAACGATGCCATTAACTAAAGAGTGGAATAAAATTAAAAACATTTTTTTTTTTTTTTTTTTTTTTTTTTTGGAGAGGAGGCAGCTGTCTTCTATTTTGAGCATGTTTGAAAAAGTCTAGTCCACAGCTGGAAATGTGAGTGTAAAAAGATGCGGACTTGAGACATGGACAGGGCAGGTTGAGTCATATAATAAAAATTTTAATAAAAGAAGACTGACAAAAGAAGAGGGCCAGGCCAGAGGGTGTTAAATGCCACAAAGTTTTCCCTGGGTGAGAATGGAGTGGTGGCCAGTGTGTTGCGTGATTGGGAAGGCAATGGCTTGTTTCATCAGAAGAGTTCCAGTGGAACTGAAACCAAAATACCTATTTTGTGTGTTGTATAGATAACGAAGGGATGAGTAAGTAGAAGTGATGAGCATGGACAAGACTTTTGCAAAAAGTTTGGTGGTGAAAGGAAGAAGTGCAATGACATAAGGACTGGTGGGATTCTGCATGTGTTGTGCAGGGTTGGGTTAAAGGAAATTTTGAACTTTGCAGGCTGGCAGAAGAAATTCAGCAGAAGAGAAACTAGAGACCTGGGAGAATAAGGGTGGAATAACTTATTGATGAAGCAAGGTGCTAGAGCAACGTGTAAGCACTCCGAAAAGCATGGGTCTGACATAGACAAAGAGTATAAAAAGGAAAAGATTGTGAGCTGTGAAATTGGAGTGACTTCAAAAGGCTAAGATCAACAGACTCTTTATATAGCTATGAGCCTCTAGAGCAAGAAATTTTTGGCTGAACTTGACAACGAGCAACTTCACTGCAAAACCATAGCTCGTTCAAATTTTACAAATGTTACCACATTAAATTTTACTCAGTGCAAAGAGAAATCATGTCAAGTTTGTTTTCATCTGCTTTGTAAGCATATACTCCTTTAGCATTTGTGTTTTGATGACTGGGACACAAAGCATCCTACAGATTTAAAAAGAAATTGTTTTAAATAAAATATTTATTCAGGCTCAAGGTAAAACTGTCATGGTTTTTATTAGTAAACCATAAATCAAAGCCTACACTCAAATATCTGTTAGAAAAATGAACCTTTTCTGGGAATATTGTGTTGGTATCCATAAACAAATTTTATTGAGTTTAATATACAGTTTCCCAGATTGGATTTGCGTATCCCCCTTGTGATTTACCCTAAGACAAAAAGGAAGGCACCTTAATGGCATTTATTTTCTGGCCTTTGTCCCTAAAGCCTATACTAAGAGAAGTCTAGAAATAGAATGCAAATTTTAATCTGTACAACTTAATTTATCCTGACAAATATATTAAGCTCATTATAAACAAAACACGGCTAAAAGCTGTGGGACATGCAAAAATGAAACTAATAATACTGCAATGAGAACCACTACTTTTTTGAGATCCAACCATGTGGGAGGCATGGTCTTAAATATTTTATCTTTTCAATATCTTAAAATTGTATCACTATATTTCAGATGAGAAAACTAAAGTTCCAGAAATAAAGTAATTTCTCCAAGGTCATACAAAGCTTCTCAGGGGTAGAAAAGGAATTTCTGTGCGCGGAGCCCTTTTTTACTAGCTCACAAGAACAGATTTTTAAATTTTCAGAAATTTTATAGCTGATTAGTAAAAAGAACCATTATTAAAATTTAGATGACACAAACATAATTATATATGTATTTAAATTAAAAAAAATACTCAAAATTCAGCTTTCCTAATTATTTCATTACATTTTACTATCATCTCTGCTTTTGAAGTGATGGCTACCTTATCTGTATAATGAAAATGCTGCATAATGGTGTGCTTTTGCTTATCTCTTTCCAACTTTGCATTCAACGATACCATGTTGGCTGCTTGAAACTGGCCATGGGCTAGTTGTTAAGCATTTACCAGCACACCATTGGATTTGCACATGGTCTGTTGACTATCAAGTCTATGCTTGTCTAGTGGAGGGAGATAAGAATGTGTACACAAGTAACCATACTCCCCTGGCCTTGTGCATAAAATGCTGCATAAAGCTTTACGAAAATTCATAGCAGGCAGGAATCGAGACAGCAAGGACAGGTTCAGAGAAAGGTTGATAAAAGATTTAGCATTTATTTTTGGCCCTCAAAGAGAAGTTCAATTCAGAGACATATGAAGCTGTGTGGGAGGGAATAGTATAGGAGGAGGAACACAAGTGACAGGAGGAGGAGGATGACACGTACGAGATGTGCAAGGGAGATGGCAAGTCGTTTGGTTTGGGGGAAGCATGAGGCACATAGGGGAGAAGTTTTAAGGAAGATGTGAGCTTGGTCCACATAATGTAAGGCCCTGTGACAGGCTAAAGATGTTGAATTTTTCCATCAGGCATTCGAAGGGCTTTCGTGAGGGAATGACAAAATCAGAGCTTTGTATGATAGCAGAATAGGAGAGACTGAAAGTAGGGATGACAGTTAGTAGAGAATTCTGGTATTTTAGAAGAAAAATAAGGACGTTCCAAAATCGTTGGTCACTGTGGAAATCAGGAGGCCATGGGAGACTCCCTTAAGAGGATTTGGTGACTGTCGAGATGTGAAGACTCAAACAAAGTTGAAGTTGTCTCTGAAATTAGAGTCTGGGAAGCTTAAATCAGAACTGCAAACCTGGTGTAGAAGTGTTTCCTCAAACAGCTCAACAACTGACTTTAGAAGTTGGAAGCTGCTTCTTACAGCAGCCCCAAGAAATGTGGCCATCTTCGGTTACAGCTACTCATTATTCCATTGAAGAAAAGGATGCCTTGTTAGGTACCCTCAGAATATTTGGCTCTGAATTGGCTACTTTCAAACTAAGGTGACTAGTCAGGAATTAGAAACTAGTATTCCTCAAGTTCGATGAGTTTGTTTGGCTTAATTTGGTATATTTTTCTTTTTGAGACAACATAACTTCTTTTTATTCTATCATTTTACATTTACTTTGTTTTATTAATTTTGTATATAATATTTACTAAAAAGTTATTCTAGGAAAATGTTCATTTCAATTTAACGATATGGTAAAAAATGAGGCTTTTTGTACTGATCCATTGTGTGCCTGGAAGTATAGCCAGTATATACCTAATTATAATTTGATTTTGTATATTAATTTTTTCCTCTTCTCGAGCTTAGATTTGGAATCATAGAATGTGATTTTGTCACAATTCTGCTACTTTCTTGTTTCGATGTCTTAGACAAAGAAGAGTTTCAGTTCTCTGAAACATAGCGTACTCATCTGAAAAGTGAAAGTGGTCAAAATTACTACTTCCCAGTGTTTTTAAGGCATCAGAAAGAATTTTATAAATAAAAAGTTTTCCATCTATTTTAATGTGCTGTTTTAAAGTATTCAATCATAATTTTATTGCAAAAAAAATTATTAAAGTATATTTTGGAATTTTGATAATATATAAAATATATGAAATCCATCGAGGTAGCCTTTCTGCATATTCATCAAACATTTTCTGACCTGCATTTTTGAAATGTTCTTTTTAGGTTTCTCTGAGCTGGATAGCACTTGCTTTATTCTGGATCATGGCCTGTGCATCTTAATGTTTATTATTTTCATTTTAAATCTGAATTTATAAAAGGTCATTCTGTCCCTTCTGCATCATCTTCTGGGGAGCTCTTTTGCATATTGTGTGGAAGAATGCCACAGATGGACATGGGATGGACATGGGCCCTCACATTCAAATGTCTGCTGTCCTGGAAGCGTAGGGCAGCCGACTTCCACCTAGCCACACCCCTCCCTAGAAGCCTGGGGAGCACATGGCATTTTGACACAAGCTGGAATTAATTTAGGATCAAAGTTGTCCCTCCATCTGCCTCTTTCCAATGATTTAGCATGGTTTATAGTGCTTTATTGATTCATTGTTACTATAAGTTTCGTTCAAAATCTTACCCCTATTTGGGAGCATTTTGGTTTTAATGAGAGTGCCACTCTTAAGATACTGCAGCTCTGGAGTCAGATCTGTTTGTCCTCCTGCCTTGTACAGTCAGAAGGGTCTTTCCTTCTCTCTGTGCCCTTTATAACAAAGGCATGTCTGGGGAGATGCTATATGGTTTTGCTGGTTGCATCTGTTCTGCAGACACTAATTGACACTCCTCCTGCCTGCCTGAGTAATATATGTTACTTTACTTATTATGGTTAAATTATTTTTCGAAATTGGGTGATTCAGCTACTTTAAGATTTGAAACCCCTTTACATGATGGATTTTCCCTTACCTTTCTTAAATATACTTTTTGAAATAGGGCTGATGTCTTTTTTTTTTTTTCTTATTGTTAAGCTGCATTTTCACTGCTAATATATTTTCTTGAGGCAAGCAATTGCCAAGCAACTGAAAGCATAAAGGGAAATTTGTACTATGCAAATGAGGGGCTTAATGCATTAATTAGATGGATTGGAACATTGTATTTCCATGTGTTTCATGCCTTAATTCTCAAACTGAGAGTTGGAACTGCTGGGAGGGGAGGGCTCTGACGGAGCTCCAAGTCAATTTTGGAACCCAGAACGTCGGAGTTTTGAAAAGCTGTGTGGTCATGGTAGGAACCAAATGAAGTAGGAAAGAGTGATGGATTCTCTGGAAACTGCATTGTTATGTTATAATGAGACAGTATCTCAGAGTTCTAAGTACTATTTGGTAGACATGGCCTCTAATAAATGAAAACTGTATTTACATTCACTTTCCACAGTGGTAGGATGATCCAGCAAACCCCTTTTCTCATTTATCAGAGGGAAGCCCAGAATCAAAAGAATTTAATCAGAGCTGGCATCCTGAGGTTGGCACTATTCCTTCTGGATGGCAAAGACAGCAACCAGTGACAGCTCCCAGAGTCTCTTGTAACACAGCCAAGCCTCCGTCAGGACAAGAAGGAGCCCATGCTCTTTAGTCTAATAATGTTGTGTGGAAGTTGTGTGGGTGAGAATTTTTCCATATGAAAAAGCTAAACTCACGTTAATAAGAGACATCTTCCATGATTTTCATTTGTTTTCATTTACTCACTGTTTACTCAAAAGATTTATAGATCACCTACTACTTATTATATGCTGGGGGATAAATTGGACAGCTAAACAGACACAGCCCCATTCTTGTGAGGTTTAGTCTAATGCTAAATAATATCTCTGTTGAATGTATAGTCACAGACTGCAGAAGGTGTTTCCAAGCACAAGAATGAAATTCTATGAAAATATATTTCCAAGAAACCTGGCAGGTGGGTCCACAAAGAATTATCTGAGGTATTGTCCGGACAGGAGCTAAAGGGTGAGTTCATGTTCACAGGAAAGAAGGTTAAATGTTTGGGGTAGGTAGTGCTTGTAAGTTCATGGCAGAAGAATCAGCAAAGAATTTTTGAAAAAGAACAGATCATTGATGCTGGAGCTGAGAACAAGGGACAGGGTGGTGAGGCTAGGGAGGTGTGAGGGCAAGACCATCAGTATCCTGCAGATTGTGTCAAGGATATGACACATCAGAGAGCAACAGAAGGAAAACATGTTCTATGTAGGGAGCAACACTGTAAACTACGGACTGAGCTCTCGTCTCTAGGGAAATGTACTATTTCTTCTCAAAGTGTGCTAATGTTTATAGCTATGTTATCTATATATAATCTCTTGATTAAGCTGGTTAGTTGGAGTTGGGTTTCTGTCATGTGAACACCTTTGTACCTGGTTACCAAGCTAGGAACCTCGCAGTTACCTTTGGCTCCTCATTCTCCTCTCACATTTTCCATCAATCACCACGTCGAACACCATCATCTGCAAAATATAATACAAATTTTCCTCACCTTCTTAGTACCACACTTCCTATTTGGTTGCATCATTTTTGATGAACACTCATTTCAATCTATTCTTTTCTTTTTGACAAGGCTTGTTTTCTTTCAATATGCACATGTTCAATTAATGCAGTCATTATAACACTGATAATGTGAAAAAGTCCTTTTGATGCAGTTATTTTGTCATGGGGACAGAATGAATGCCAAAATACCAAATTTCCTCTCCATCCTTCCTTCCTTCCTTCCTTCCTTCCTTCCTTCCTTCCTTCCTTCCTTCCTTCCTTCCTTCCTTCCTCTTTCCTTCCTTCCTTCCTTTTCCATCCTTCCTTCTTCCTCTTCTTCCTTCCTTTCCTTCCTTCCTTCTTCCTTCTTCCTTCCTTCTTTTCCCTTCCTTCCTTCTTCCTTCTTTTCCCTTTCTTCCTTCCTTCCTTTTCCTTCCTTCCTTCCTTCCTTTTATTGTCAAGAATAGCTTTCAACAGATACCTGATGTCAGCCTGAGCTTGACCTGTCCTTGATTCTGACATCCTTGACCTGTCCTTGATTCTGACATCCTTGACCATTTCATACCACTCCCTCCCACCCTGGACCTCATCCTAATTCTTGGCTAAGTCCTTGCTTTGTCCCAGGAAATAGATTATATTCATTCAGTTTTTTCCATAAAACTCATCTTTTTCTCATAGGCAGTGCCTCCTCATAAGCTACAGAATAAATTTCAGACCTCTAAATGCAGCTTTAAGGATATCTGGCATCCATTGCCATCACTGATACTAAGATTTCTGTTCTCATCATTTATACGCTTACATCCTAACTTATCCAAACTAGCCTGTTTTTCTGGACCTCTATGCCTTTTCTCATTTTGTTTCCTTTGATTAGAGAGTCCTCTTCATGCATCATCACCTGGTGAAATCCTCCTTTTCCTTTTATGACTCATTCGAATACAATTGTTCTGATGCCAAAAGGCAGAATTAATTACTTCCAGAAATACTATCTCTATTTCTACTGAAGCCTCTTTTGTTGTCTGCCTGCGTCATTGCTAGTAGCATGTGCATCTCTCTCCCTTCCACTAGAGAGTGAATGTGTAGAGAGCAAAGACCATGGTCCTCCATCTTTGGATATCCCCAGTACACTAAAATTGTAGAACCTTTCTTTGAAAAGATAATATTTTCTCTTAAAATAAAAGACTACCACCTATACAAATTTTAAAAAATAATAATAAAGTTAAAGGCCTCCTGTGTCATGGTCAGGTTAATTTTGTGCAAACTGTTACCATACTATGCCTCTGAGAAAATGTGATTACTTACCCTCCCACTCGAAATAAAGAAAATATGGGTCTACTATACTATGCTAGGAAAATGTTTTATTGTTTTTATTAATTTGAAGCCTGCCAGGCTATCTCCCTCTTAATTTGTTAATTTTTTTTTTTTTTTGGCTTTTCTACTGTTTGTACAATTTTCCCCAGGCTATAGGATATTGTAAAAAGGGAGAATAATGTATGAAAATATCAAACTCTTTTTATGATGTGCTATTTCTAGTTACAAGGGATTTTTATAAAGAAAATCTTTAATATTGGCATGTAATTTGTATCTGTAGGCATCATCCTTTGAAAAACACACGAATTAAAGGTTTTGTCAGGGAGTGCTTTAATTCCTTATCCTTTTTTTGGTTTAAAAAGAAAAATTTCTTTCCCCTCCCTTCTCTGATCTTCCCCACTTCCACCCCTGATCTATGGATGTTGCCTTTTCCCCTTAAGAACTGGATCTCTGAAGGGAAGGTGTCTTGGGGTGCGTACCAGGGTCCTGGTCACCCGGCACTCTTGTGGGGGGGCCTGGGGCCCCCGGCGCCCTCGGGGGGCCTGGTGCACCGGGGTATGGTGGATGGCTCCACCTAGGGTGCGAACCCAGGACCTTTCATATGTAAAGCAGATGTGCTAACCACTACACTATGGAGCCACCCCCTAGAAAGAAAAATTTCTAGTGTTTAGATGAATAAATCTATTTAAATGATTTATAATACTATTAAGGAAGCTAGTCAATGATAATCATAAAAATAGACATTCTGACCATTTTGATTAATTACAACTATTTTTAGCATTTAAATGTTAAGCATCTCTTGCACAATCTTAGGTTTGTTGTTGTTGTTGTTGTTGTTTTAAGGTAGTCATGAAGCATGATTCTACTGGAACTCTGAAATGGAATTTTGGCACTAAAATGCAAGGCTGTATAATATGAATATTGAAATCATAGCCATAAATGACATAAAATGTTTCTTAAATTTATACCTTTGGGATCATCTTGATGGCCTAGTAAGTTGCTGACTTTCAGGTGGGACAAAGGCTCCTGTCCTTTGAAGTCGTTCTACTGTGTATCACACACTATTCCTTTCACTTAATTGTCTGTTCAATCAAGGATGTGGCTCATTCATACACTTAAATAAATGAAAAATTTCCTTGCATTAAATAAAGGTGAAAACAAAATCTTATGCTATTTTTAGAGATAACTAGATTTAGAAAATTTAAAAAGCAGAATAGAAAATCAGAACATCAGAAATTTCATACGGAGAATCTTTGTTTTGTTTCTTTCTGTTCTGTTTTGGTGTAAGAGCAATAAACTTACATGACATTGGTATATTTTGTTTTATATTTAAGTTCAATAATGAACACAATGCTTTGTTACTCCAAATCTTCAGTTATTGTTTTGAAACAATGTCAGAACTGATCTATTCAATGAGTGAATGAATAAATGACTAGATAAATAAACTACTGTTTAGTTCTAGGTTAAAAAGAAATAAAAGGTTTTTTTACATTTTCATTGAATTATTTTGCTGTCATGTTGATAGAACTGAAGATCAGGTTTGTGGGTTTTGGGTTCAGAGAAAGGAATGCAGAGTGGGAACACATGTTTACATCACCTTTGTCACATTTTATTCTACTTGAATTAATACGCTCTTCAAAATAGAGAAGACTTTAGCTCATTATATTCTCTATTAGTTACAATGGATCTGTTGGTTTACTGATTACAAATGAAAACGATTTGCAATATTTTGTTGATTGAATGTGTGTTGGTCCTCCTTCTATGGTGTGATATTTCCCTTTGCAAAATTTTAAACCCTTAAAATCTGATTTAATAAGTCTAGAAGGATATTCTTCAGGCAGATTCTTTAGACTACTTGAGATAAGTATTTGAGGAGTGTATAAATTCTGTTTTTATCAGAATTAATGTACAAACGATTAGATCATGTGAAGGTGAATTTCTTTATCAATAGAAGCAACTTTTCTTTTTCGTAGAAATAAAAGTGAAGGATTACAGATACGTTTGAAAACATTGACATTAGAGAGATACAGACCCCCACCCAGCCTTAAGCATGATAATCTTGGATTTGGGGCTTGAGTGCCCCAAGAGATAATTACATACATTAAAGTTAAGGAAATTCTAGTTTAATAGTAACTTACAAAGTCAGAACTAGATATCAAAATAGTCTCAGTAATGGGCGTTCTAAGTTAAAGGAGAACCCAAATATCTGCTGAATTAACAGCTTCCATATAGCTTAGTTTTTTTGTTTTTTTGTTTTTTTTTTTTCCTTTAAGTAACTTTTGGTTATTTCTGGAAGTGCCAAAAATATCTTTAAGGAGATGCCTACAGACCATCTGGCAGATGTGGTCTCCATGTGGTAGCCACCTTGTCTTTTTTCTTCTGCTGCTTCCTCTCTCACTTGCCCATTTTACTTTCTACCCGACCCTGGGAGGGACCTCACTGCCACCCCCATTTATGGCAATGCCAAAATTCAAGGTTAGGGGCAGGTGCGCCCTGGGCTCTCAATTCTCAGGGTGCTGTTTTCTGGGAAAAGATCTAGCTAGAGTCTCTTCACTGTCTCTGAGCCAAACTTACAGCCTTGGTCATACTAGCTCTGTGCGTTCAAAGTTCTATTGTCTGCCTGAGCAGCTGCATCTGCATGTGACCTCACCCTAACAACCCCAGAGGTCTTGAACCCAAGCTGCAGGGCTGAGTATGGAGGAGAAATTACCTCAGACTGTCATTTTATTCCATGCTACCCCTCCCCATCTCGCTCTCACCTTCTTCTTTAAAATACTACCTTTACCAAATTCTTCTTCATCACCAATTAGTTTTTTTAAGGCTCTTTTTTGCATATGACTGAAGCTGTGTGTGTGTGTGTGTGTGTGGTTACAGGTGGATTTTAACCAGCATCTTAAAAAGAAAGTGAGAAACAGGCAATTTTGGTATCTTGAAATTAAGAGTAAGTTTTTCAGTCATGAGAGTCAAGTAGGTGTCTGGCGCTTTCTGACATAATATGTTAAAAAAAAGTAGCATGGATTGTTGTGGAGTAATATTACTCCACATTAGTAGTCAAAAGAGAGTAAATGTATGTGCTGCAACTAAGGAAACTTGAATATGCAAAACTGAGAATTAGAGAAAGCTGCCAAAGTTCCTCATATAAAATCAGGGATGTGCTGTTAAATATTTACCACTGGCTGTCCCTCCCATCAAATGAGCCCTGAGTTGCACCATTTGTCAATTTCTGTTGTATAAAAATTTCCACTGTAGTCGATTTAAATCACTAACATGACTTCAACTGGCTTGCAAAATGTAAAAATATTTAATAATCTCCCCTTGCTAGCTGGTAGGGGCACACTAGTGTATTTAGAGAAAAGAAAATACAGAAGAGATGTAGGTAAATATTCACTTACAATGTTCCAGGCACAAGGACAATTGGCTTCTTTCCAAAGGCAGTGTGGGATCAAAGTTAGGACTTCCCTGAGAAGCCTGCTTAGGGCAGAGGTTCAGTGGGGCAGGACTGTCTCCTGAAGGATTTCTCTTTTAGGCCTTTTTTGTCATCACAAAACTGAGGGCCATGACAATTATCAGATAGAGGTCAAGGATATTAGACATTTTGCAAAGGTCAGGTCTCTATTCTATAACAAAAAATATCCCGAGCTTTGTACAAATTTCTAATGTCTTACCAGATAATCTTTCAGGTTTAAAAAAATAAAATGATTTGAGCCTTGAGTTTAATTTATTTTTAGGCAAGGCAACTCTTGGTTGACCTCACAGATTGCAAGGACCTTGTTAGCTTACAATCTCTTATTTTTTTTATTTTTTATTTTTCATGCCTACGGCAGCACTTGGTCTTCCTAGGAGGTCTCCCATCCAAGTACTAACCAGACCCAACTCTGCTTAGCTTCCGAGATTAGATGGGATTGGGCTTGTTCAGGGTAGTATGGCTGTAGACTGAGCCTCGAGTCTAACTCTGTCTTATGTCTTATATTTTTGATGTGGCTTAAATATAAATAGTGGATTTTCTGGGAATGCAACCCATGTAAATTGAAGTATATTTGCATTTTTGGGTTCAGAACCTTACCAAGAGCCATTCTCCATCCAAGTTAGGGGTAGCCACAGCACTCATGATAACATCTGTATCGCTTGGGATTTGTAATTGTTGCAGCCACCATATCTCTATGTAGAGTTGTAAACATTACACAAATTTTTAAGAGTAGAATATATGCAAGTATAGCGTATTATGAATTTTATTCCAGGATCAGAGAAGAAGCATGATAGAGTTTATACTAGGAATATTACTGACCTCTTTCAAAATTTGCCTGAATTAGTGCCTTAGCAAGTCATCCTGAAATCAACTCAAAGGTCAATGGATCAGAGACAGCCCAATGGATATAGTGGAAAATTGTGCTCTCTGTTTCAAGCTAAATTGCAAAAGGGAACCAGAGTTTAGGTTATTGCTTAAGCTCTTGAATTTTTTGAAAGTGATATGACACAGAAATATAGTAAGAGCATATATTTTGTATCCATAGAAGGAGTCATGATCACTACCCATCATTAAAGATACATTAAGACAGAAGATGAGAATAAAATAATTACGTTCACATAGTTATATAACCATTATATAATATTACCATAATATTAAGAAAAGTATCAAACTCAGTTTGGTCATGCAGGGTTATAAAACTTGTGTCAGTGTGTGTGTGTGTGTGTCTGTGTGTGTGTCTGTGAATTCTTTGAGACTAAAACCAAAACAAAGAAATGATTTAATTTTCCCCCGTCTACCTACCATTTCTTCAATTAAAAAAAAATTAATTAATTAATTAATTAAAGAAACAAAGAGCATTTTACTTGTATTTGTAGCAGTTAATAAAATGGCAGGCACAGAGTAGCAACTCAAGAAATGTTTCATACATTTAAGTAAGTTCAAAAGAATAATGCTACCACAGAGACTAACAAAATTAATACTTTTTCTCCCACCCAAGGTCTTCTAGCTGAGCTTATAATCAAATTAATAGAGATGAATTAACAAGAGAAAATCACAATTTTAATACATGCATATGGGGAATTCACATAACCATGAAAATCTCAAAATTCCAAAAATTCCAAAGGCAACATTGAGTGTATATAACATTTTTAGACAAAGAGGAAAGCGGGGACGGGGTCTTGGACTTTAGAAGTGAGAATGGGTGATTTACAAGTAGTTGAGAAAGAGCAGAACACACATGGTAACAAATTCTTGCTAGGCGACTCAGAAACAATAGGACACAGAGGATATCTAGTGAACACGCCCCTGCCTGAAGCCCTCCTGTTTACCACACTTAATTCAAATTTAGCTAAGGTGAACATCTTAAAATTTCCTTCCTGAAGCAAGTTTTTCTATCTGAATCTCTTGGGCAGGAAAGCAGGGGAGGGCGAAATGTTCTTTCTGACTCTTACTTCTTAATAAACAGCTTAAAATTAATATTCCAAAAGGTAGCCTCAGGGTGGCAAAATTTTGGTTCCCTTCACTAGAATTGCTAAATACTTGGATGCAACAGAAGGTCTAACTAGCTGATACTGTCCTGAATAATGGATATAGCCCCTGTAAGGCAGAGCTTCTCAATTTTAACATGCATATAAAACTTGTTAAAATATAGAATGTGAACTAGTAAGTTTGAGATGAAGCCAGAAGTTTCACATTTTTACAGTTCCTAGCTGATCCCATGCTGGTCTTGGGTCCACAGTTTGATTAGTGAGGCTCAGGTTTCCTGCTGTGTATCTCAGCTTCTCTGTATCTACCAGTCAGAGCTAGTATTTCTAGGAGGAGAGGAATAATGATAAAGAATTTCTATTTTTACTTTCTATTATATAACACTTCATGTTGTGTGAATATACTCCAGTTTATCCATTGTGGTGTTGTAACCTGTACTCCTTCATTTTGGAATTCTGGTAACATTGTTGATAAACATTTAGGTGGTTTCAACTATTTTTTCCCTTTGCTATCACAAACAGCTCTAAAGATTTGTGTACCTGTCTCCTCATATACATGTGAAAGACTTACCCTCCCTCGCCCAGCACCAAAAAATTGCTAGGTTGTAGGACAAGTAAGCGTTAAAAGTTATTATCAAATTGTATTCCAAAGTGGTTGTCTCAATTTGGTTTGCTAATACAGAACTTAAAAATTTTACTTCTGAATCTCTGAGTGAGATTGTTCTGAATTACTCTTGCCATGTTCTGCCCTGTCTGCATTGAGCCAAGGCTATACAAGCCTCAGGGTAGGAATTGGAGGATGATTTATCATTCTTTGTTTTCTGGAAGAGTTTATATAAAAGTGGAGTAATATGGAAAAGCCCTAAAAAACCAATTTAGGCCAAATGTTTTTCTTGTGGAAAGATTTTAAACTATTTACACAAAATTTTAAAATAAGTTAGAACTCTTCGAGCTATTCTTCTTGACTGTGTTTTTAAAAATTGTATTTTTCTAGTAACGTCCATTTAGTCTATTTTCCAATGTATTAGTATAGATTTGTTCGTAATATTCTCTTATCCATTTAGTCTCTTTATCTGTGATTGTATCTCCTTTTTCATTTATGGTATGGAATATTTCTGCCTTCTTTATGTTTATAGTCACCATTCTTACCAGAAGATTGTCTGTTTTATTAGTTTTCTTGAAGAGCCAATTTTTTGTTTTGTCGATTCTTTGTATTGCACATTTTTTCTATTTTATTAATTTCCGAATTATCTTCTTTTTTTAAAAAAATCATTTGGACTGATTCTGTTATGATGTTACTAACTTAAGATATCTATCCCTTCATTTCTTTTCTGTAGTAAAATCTAAGTCTTTGAAATACTCTTTTGCTGAACTCCACAAGTGTTAAAATATGTTTTCATTGCTGGTTTTAAGAATTTTATCATTTCCATTGTGTTTGCTTTCATCAATTATTTAGATCTCAAATTTTCTAAATATATGGGGATTTTTAATTTACCTTTTGTTACTGTTATTTTTTATCTTATTTTTCTTTGTGATATAAATACTTAGAAAATGAGACTTTCTTATGAACTAGTATGTGGCAATTAAAATCCATGTGGAAAAAATCCATGTGTACTTGAGTGAAATTCATATTCTGTCTGTGCAAGGTTCTAGGTAAGTTTATTCCATCAAAATTTTTATTCTTTACAAGTTTTCTGTGTCTTTACTAATATTTTTGTCCTTTTGACCTTTCATAATTGAGATTTCCCACTAGTTTGAACTTGCCCACATCTCTCCACAGTTCCCATGTATTTTTTTTATAAACCTAGTTAAAGGCATGATGTCTCTACTGGACTTTGAAGGCATGGGGCATAACTTGTCACCTCCTTATCCCCGAGGGTGGCAACTGCCTAATGAACACATGAATGAATGAATGTTCTGGGAAGGCTGAATGGATTTATTAATCTGACTATTTGTACAAAATGAAATACCACAGTCACAAGAGATAATCTGAAAGACTGTGCAGGAATGGATTATGTCTGACAGAGCTTTCCATTAACTATTACTTCAGAATAGGCCAAAGATCTTGTACCATTAGTAAAGGACCTTCCATCAAATCATGTTTACTATCATCATGGGTTAGGGTTTCAGATGAAAGCAGTGGGAGTTCTAGCATTTGGAGTCATGCCTGTTAGTTAAGTAAAAGGCATTTCACACATTTGCTTTTATCAGTTTATTCATGCTGATAGGTGCTTTTAGAGGGAATTCACAGCTCATGAAAGGCTCTGAATGAAAAGATCCAGTGAACAAAGTCTTTTGTTTATCTGTAGAATGTGCCTTGGGATGGATATCAGCAGCCCCGCAAATTTTTTTTGTGTTTAAACATATAAATGGAGGAAGAGTCATGGAGATTTTGTGAGTGTGTGTGTGTGTGTGCATACTTTGAGTTAGTTAGATTAAATCAGAATTTGGGCCCATACATAGCATTAAGGCCTATATTTAATACTTGAGCTCATTTTATAATTGAAGTTAATTATTCTTTAAATCAAGTGTGTTTAAAATTTTCAGTGATACTTAAAACTTTAACTCTGATCCAGTTTAAAATCATAATTTGGAATATGATTCTCTTTGAAAGTTTCAAATCAGTAAGGTAACTGCTTAAGAAATGAAAATGTGATCTTACATTTATCATCCCTTTTTTAGTATACTTGTCAGAATAATTGTACAATACACTCCATGTAATAATTCTGTATTTCAGAATTTCTCTCATTTCACATTCTCAATGTTCAGCAGTCACTGTCGTATTGATTTGTCATTAGATGCCTTCTTTCAACACTCATGAATCTCCCCAAAGCTCTTCTTTACTCATGCCTTGAAAAAAGAGTTATTTTAAATAGTAACATAAAAGTTACTCAAAATAGGTATTAGATTTATGCAAATTCTTTTTTGAATGAGAAGTGAGAAGTAATAAAATGGAGCTGAGAACTATTTCTCTATTGATTGCCCTTCCTCACCCTGAAAAAACACTCACCAGAGTCCCTAAAGTTTATTTTTTTCTGTTGAGTTTTTATAACATGCTCTAAAAAGAGTGAAGGGATTGCTGTTGTTGTATTTGTAGAAATGGCTTATGGTCTATTGTAATCCTGTTCCTTTAAGAAAACTCAATGGTTCCACAGAGCCTGAATTTCTTTTGCTAAGACATGTACCAGTTTGGTTGCTATACTGAACTGTGAGAGTTTATTGATAAGATGATAGTAGCGAATCATAATAAAAGACAGTTTCCTGACTGTAACATCTTTTAAATCTCTTAAATTATTGTCTAAAAAGCAGAATAGAATTAGAAAAGCTACCACATCGTAGAGAAATAGAAAGAAGCTATATTTTAGTGGCTTGGCTTTATTCTTGGATAGGTAGTAACAAATATTTTTAAATAATTCAACTATTTAAAAATCAGAATATTATATATAAATTGTTATATTAAGATAATATGTTATCTTAAATACCATAAAATTGTAAGAAAAACTATTTTCTGAAACAACTTAGGTTAATTTAGAGTTAAATCTACAACAAATTTATATAATAATACTATCCTAATTATTTACATTTCTTTTTTCTTGGTAATGTCAAGTGCATTTTAAAGTTTTACCCTTTCCAAGCAAAAGTTTTAGAAAATTTTGGAGGTATTTCAAGTAAAATTATACAATTTAAACAAAAACATACACAATACACATTATTTCATTGAACCTTGTTTTACTCTCTTTAAAGATTGTACTTTATTTTGTCACAAGGATATATAGAAACTTATCATACACAAACTAAATATATTTGAACTAATAAATAATTTATTTTATCAAATTTTAATTTTTGATCTTCTATCTTCCTTATGTTCTAATTTTTCTTCCACTTCCCATCTGTAGGAATAGTTATCTTTTTAATTCTATCCCTTCACTAACTTAAATTAAAATTATTGGTGGTTCTTTGGTCCTATCTTATTTCTAATGTTTGCTATTGCAGCTGGGCCGTGGAACGTGAACTCCCAGGGCAATAATTGTCTGACTTTTAATCTTTCTGTTCCTTCCTACCCCATGTTGACATCTCACCCTCTCTCCATATGTGAGACCACCTTTGCATTCATACCATCATCACACTTTTCCCTTCAATCTTTGATCTCCCAATTTCCTCTCTTAATTGCTTTCAGAAGTCTCTTGCCACTAACCATTTTTGATTAAGTGTTTTTGATTCTCTTCCCACACCCTGTATTTAGAATCTGTCCTGAATTTTACATCTTAGAAGATTATGAGCAGATTTTTTAAGTTGCAAGAATGTCAACTTTATGCATTTTGTCATACACATCAAGCTTCACATTATTTTTCAACTTTCATCTTAATTTTTTTTCTTTTTTATTGCGATGTAATTGGCATATAACATTATATTGGTTTCAGATGTACAACATAATAATTTGATATTTGTATATATTGCAAAATGATCACTACAATAAATCTATTTAACATCCATCACCATATGTAGTCATAAAAATTTTTTCTTGTGATGAAAACCACCTTAATATTTCTTAATATATGTATTTATTTTATGTTGAGTTTTTAAAATTTTTTCTGCTTTTTTTTTAATACACATTTTCTTTAATATAGAAGTAGTCTTCCTCTTACAGAGTGCCCTAACTGGATACAACTTTAACCATGTTTTCACGTGTTTAAAACTTGCCTTAACTTAAGTTCTCATTTTTGTTGTTAATACTGCAATATTATATCATCTCTCTACAGGCTAGTTCATAGTGATCATTCCTAATTATTCCTCATTGCTTCTTCATGGATGTGTTGGAGGTGGATCAAGATGGGCAACATTGAGCACTGTAAGTACACTGAGGGCAGGGACTATGGCCCTCTGATGAAGAAATGAACATAGGTAGCACTCTGTCCAGTTTATAGTAAGTATTCAATAATTAAGTTAATAATCAGAACCATGATGATAATACAAAGCCAGCAGTCATTCCTCATCTCTATATACTTAATGCTGCAAAAATAATGTAGATTTGAGTAATACAATTTAAACAAGAAAGCCAGAGTAAATAAAACTGAGAAGCAAATATATTCAAAGGAGAGACAGGAAATTTGACTCCCACTTATTACAAATAGGAAAATAGAAAAGTAGGTTAGGTCAATGCCTTATTCAGGGTCACACAATCAGGGGCAAAGCAGGCTCTAATGTGGGGGAAAATTTATTGATAAACTAATTTGTCTATCTTTTCTGTCTGTCCTCACCGTGGCACATCTTCCACAAGCCTTCTTCGCACCCCTTCCACAAGCCCACAAGATACTTAGGATCTTTTAGAAGACTCAGATTTTATTCTTGACTCAGATTTTTATAGACCTCAAAGCAAACACTGCTTAAGTACAACTCTTCCTATCTTTTGTAACAGCTTAAATTTATTAAGGTGAAGATGTTAGAAATAAATGCTTTTGATGACCAACAGAAGGGAGATGTCCCTCCTCAGACTAAAGAGAGATCAAAAAATGAGGCTCTCTTAAGAATAGTATGGGAAGCTGCAGAGCTCCACATGGGGTCAAGGATTCATGTGTCTAAGAGGCTAGCTTTTGGACAGACTCCCAGGCTTTCCAAGGACTTCTAGTGCCTCAGCTATGGCTCAGATTTGGCAGAGCTACGAGATCTGAAGGGCCAGGCAGAGTGAGACCCTTAGTGACTGAGTGATAACAAGAGTGGATAGATAACCCTTTTCAAAACTGATCTCCAGATCTTTGGTCATGCATAGAACTCTGGGATCTAAGCAAATAAACAACAGAGGAATCCTAGGAGTACCTGGAATTAATTTTCCTGCCAGTGCATTCAGATGGAGAATGAGAACCAGGTGTAAGTTTATTAAAGAAAAAAAAAAAAAGATTTTTTCTAGTAAGGGAATAATTATTGATAAATTTATTTATACATTCTTTCTGTGTTTTTCTCTGTGGCACACCTTCTGCGTAAGGACTTATGCCTGCTCTATTAATAGCTACATTTCCCAGCTCAACAAAGTTTCTTGAGAATTAGACAAAAATAGTCCAGATCTAATGGCATATCTACGAAAATACTCAGCTCTGAAATTTTTCCTCCTCATGAAATATTTAGATTGTGACTATGCCAAATGTATCTTCTTGCTTGGTGCATATATGAAATATAGCTTATTCTTAGAGGAAAGAGCTTTGCTAAGGTGACATTCTCTAAGAAAGAATGCACTAGTTCTGTGGACCCATATCACTTGATTTTGTTAGGTGAGGCACACCTGTTCTGTGCGATTATTTTTAATATATAAAAGATGTCTATTATTTGAGCTTTTGGTGACACAACAAAAGTATTTGTAGACAATGAATGAATTCTATAAGATAGGAAACCTATACGTTTTAAGATCTAGGTCCTTAAGCGTAATTACGTAGTCATTTACTATACTAAGATCTAGGTCCTTAAGCGTAATTACGTAGTCATTTACTATACTAAATGTGGCTGAGCCCAATCTGTTCTCTCCAGGGATTGCTGAGCCCTTTTGCCAGTTGTGGCTCAGAGAACTAAATCCCCCTCTTTCTAAGATTATGTCCTCTCTTTGTGGTCAGCTCCATCATTCAAGCTTGCTCACTCTTTTACTCTTTTACTCTTTTAGTGATCATTTCAAAAGTGCTATCTTCATTCATCAGAGTTCAATCTTTTATTACAGTCATCATTAATTGTATTTTAAAGTCATTTGCTTTCTCTCAAGATCCTCAGACTAATACTTGTCAGGAGGCTACCCTTGTTCTGAGCACATTCTGTTCTGTTCTTTCCATGATGGGAGAGGTAACAAAGATGAGAGTCGGTTTCAGGTTGAGTTTGTTCATATGAAGATCGCTTCTTCAGAAAGAAATTAGATCTCTGCAATACTTTCTGTATATTCAAGCAAAATAACCTATCTAATATTTACCCATTTTATTTTCCTTTATTTAGTCTTACCAATATTACTTTCAACCCTCCCTTCAGAATTCTTTAAGCCCAAAAAGACAACCTGTTAAGAAATCAATCACTTGTAGAACAGAAAAAGTCACAAATCAACAATAAATCAAATTATACATAGGGTTATCATAAGAACATAGATTTACTGATATTTGTCAGTAATGTCCTACAACAATTTAAGTACATTCAATCAAGATTTCCATATTCTCTAATTGTTGCTTTTAGCACCCTTTATAACAATAAATACTTATTATTTTCTCTCTCTTTGGCTTCTCACAGCTCACATCTGATTTCTGGACTAGGTGAATGTCACAAATTCCCTTTGTAGATGTCATCATTTGCAACTACTTATTCATGGACAAGTAAATAGGAACTATATTCTAAGATATAAGGTTAATAATGGTTTTCAACTCCAAGCACAATTTAATACAGGACAGAAAACAACTACTTATGTTCACTTAGAATTCCCTCCAGGTGAGACATTTCTAATTTAGTCACACCCAGGGAGTAAAACAACTAGCCAGTAGTGGTAGAGATAAACGCGATGTATTAGGAAGCTTTTGGGTTTACTTATCTACATGTCACCACAATTCAGTAGAATCAGACAACAAACAGAGTTATAATCTCGTAAATTTATGTTTCCTATGCAATCATTGGTCTCACTTCTGCTTTCCCTTGGGTGGATCTGGACCTACATCAGTGGGAATTCTATTTCCTTGTTTGCAACTTCTATATTCATTATATAAAGTGCATGTAAGTTTATAAGCCATTTCAACCGCTCCTCACTTCCAAAAAATAGTAGAAAAGTTTTATAATTCTCAGTCAGCCTGCATACATCTGTCTGATAGGTCTTTTTGCCAAGATGATGTTTGTAGCCAGATGTAGAACAAACATGACACTTAAAATTTTTCAGGGTTCTTGCCTTAGAAAAAGAAATTACGTTATTTCCAGTCCTTTTTTTTTTTTACAGCATGTCACCAAATATTAATTAGTAGTTGAACATTAAAATATGTCATATCTGTTTTTCCTCTTTATTACTGGGTTATGTTACATTATACTTATTTTTTCTTTTCCAGAGTGAAGATATTTGTATGATGATTGAATATGCTCATTCAAAATCTTATAAAAATCTTTGCTAGGAGCTACTGAATTAGGCAACCTGTAAATGTCTTCACATGATTAATATATAAAGACAATCTCTAACCAACAAATGGCTATATTCTAAAACTTTTCAGGGAAATCCTTTAGAAAATGTTTTCCTTTAGTAGATACCAAGTATGGTGGTTGTATTCATAGACCATCACTCTGATTCTGAAGATCTTGGGATGTTCTTGACTTGTCACACTATCTTATTAACACTATCAGGTAGTTTCACCAGCTGTTACAAGGCTTCTGAGGGAAGATGATCTGTGGTTCCAGTACGAAGCCCAATACTTGTTCCAGGTACCATCTGTGCTAATGTGTTTAAAGCTCCTCCTCTGGTCACCTTCTCTGAGTGATGACAGAGGAGGTGTCTACAATCCCAGAAAGCAAGGGCTTCAGTATGATGAAGTTGGGGTGAGGGGTTAGGGTGAGGCTCCCAGGGCCTTAGGACAAAGAAGTGGGAGGAGAAAGTCCTGATTTATGCATTTGTAAACCATTGAAGAAAGCAGTTAACTTACTGGTTTTCTCAGCCAGCTTTTTAATGACTCCATTTCTTTCTTTCTTTTCCTTCTCCTTTCTTTCTCTTTCTCTTTTTTTCTTTTAATCTCTCTCTCACTCTTTCCATTAATGCCAAAGTCACGTGCTTTATATTTGGCTGCCAACAGCTTCTGATACTGACCTATTCGTGTAGATTCATGTGAAGATAGGACACTATTTAGGGTGACTCTCCTTCCATTCCTGTTCTCAATGCCAGCATGCAGTTCCTGTGAAATTTCTAAAACTTTCATTTTGTTTTTCTTCTCTATTTGTTCTCAAGTAGATGCCCATGAAACATACATGTAGACAAAAGTGTTGCTGTCTAGGCTTCCTTTCTCTCTTCAAGGATGATAATGGTGTACCGATATGTTGAGAGAAAATTCTCCAAGAATTTCTTATTTATCTGTATGTTTTTGGAGAGAAGCACTGATTGACCATTTTTTCTGGACTATCTTTCCTAGGGTATTTGTTCAGGAAATGATCTTGGAAGACAGAGCTGGTGTTTTCCCTTGGAACAAAGGGCAGGCATACTTGCTGCCCAGTATGATAAAAATGTCTCCCCCTGGCATTCTTAGTACATATTATAAAAGATTAGGGTTCCTTGAGCTCAAAGTACCTTTCCTGTTAACACAACCCACTGTCCGGGCAGGCATCATCTGGACTTCTTTACATTTTCTGTAGGTATTGGGGCTTGGAGAATCAGCACAAATTCCAATTCTCTGGCTACAGTGATTGCTGTGGGTAACAGACTATCTTCTTCTCGATTTCAGGAATCCTGTCATTTTGTCCCTATCCATGCAACTGTCACAGACAAACTTGTTAGTTTAAAAGCAGGATAACAGCTCAGATGTTCGTAATTCTTGACACTATGTTTCCTAAGGGTATTGTGCTGGTTTGCTGAAATGGTAATGAAATGTGAGGACTGGAGGAAGGGGAGCAAAAAGCAGGTCTTCTCTCATCACTGCATGTCCTGCTACTGCAGACCTTGCTCTGGAACGATATGGAGTTGTGAGAAACAGGGTCAAGAATGGAGAAGGAAGAGATGGAGGGTCCCTAGAGAGTGTAGCCAAGGAGGAGGCTGGGAAGGACATGTGTAAGAGCAAGGGAAATCCAAAGTGGCTGCAGAAGCAATAGGATGATTCACCAATCTGACCCTAACATGACCACTTTGCTCGACTGCTTGCTTATCTCTTCTAGAATGACCTTTTTTTTTTTTTTTAATAAGGAATACTTACATACTGTTGATCAATTGTCTTCAGCTCATATCACGTGTAAAGCCTGAATAAATGACACTTTAAAGAGTAGCAGGAGTGTCTGGGAAATGACTTACAGCATTTGTAGAAGATATTGGGCCTGGGTTCTATGGCACCTTGATTATAACATATAGTCCAGTTTTAAATAAGATTTTATTTTTTCTTGAAACTGGTAGTTGTCTTTGTACCCAGTGACAGAGCAAGCCCTTGGTGAAGGTTCATGTTTAGACAACAATAAATTCATGGGAGCTTACTCTTGCAGGTTTTCTCAAGTTCAGAAATATTAGTTATTTTTTTCAAATAAGACAATCCATTTATTGTTTCCTTTGGCACTATAAGCCAGAGAGAAGGATTTTTTGCTGTTGTTTATATCCGAGGAGGAAATTCTAAACTTTTCCTTTCTTCTTTCCTACATATAAATATATTTCTTGATTCTAATATCCGTGTAAAGAAATCAAAGGAAGCTGATTCGGAAATAGACATAATACAGGTATTTAAAAATATTCACAACTTTTTCCTCCCACTTTAAACAAGAAAGTGTCACAGTTTTTGCTAGAAGCCTGAATTAAGAATAAAATACTTAGAAAATAGTAGTGGCATCATTTATGGGTGGCTAACATTTATGTGGTTCAGGAGCAAACACTCTGCTTTCTATTCTTTGTTCCCTTCAGATAAAGTGACCAGCTTTATTTATTCATTTTTCTTTCTTTTCTCGCTTTGTTCTTCAATTCCCTTGTCGTGAGGTTTTGCCTCTATAATAGTCTTTAAGCGTGATGGTAAATAGAAGCTCTGTTTAACTCTGTGGTTTTGCATTAGGGTGGCAGTTCCTGAAGAATCCTGTCACCTCTATCAGCATGGAATTTTTGTTTCCAATTATAATGATTCTCTAAATAATTTGAAAGAACAATAATTAGATCTGGGTTTATTTTTTACTTGCTGTGTGTGGTCTTCTTATCCTGTAGTCTCCTAATTTAATCAAGTTAAGTTATTTCTAAGCTCCTAATTTGTACTTTTTCTATCCTGAAATGTTGACATTTTATTGACCTAATTCTGTTAACTTTTGCCATCACAGGCTTATCTACCTTAGACTTTGTTTTTTTGGGGAGTGGGGGCCTGTCATTTTCTCTGCACAGCTGGTTCTGCCTCCAGACCACCCATCTGGATTTAAAGTTTCAGATTTTCTGTTCCATAACACAGTCTAGGAAAGTGGAATGAACATTTAATAGATAGGGCACTTGATATTAAGTTTACCTCATTAATTGATAAATTCAAATATACTTGAATGACCTCCCATGCATTCCAAGCATCATTTGACATTTGATTATTTTACACCTGTCAGCAGGAGTCAGTATGGGAAGAATTTGTGAGTTTGTCAGCCGATAGGGTCTAATTTGTGAAAAAGTATATCTCAAGAAAGTGTGGCATTGAAGCAATAGTGGAACCACAAATAAAACCATTCATTTGAGTGTGGATGGAGTTATTTATGATCCTGCATGAGATGAAATATATCAGATTAGGCTTTCAAATGGTTCTACTCCAAATTTACTTGCTGGCCAATATGGAAACAATCATGCATTGTTTCTTTGCATCCATTAACTAGAGACTGTAATATTCATTTTAGTCAAATCGATGGCTATCAAAAAGATTCAAATAAAAATAAAGTAAACGAAGTTTCCAAATAGAGTTTGTAACTCAAACTTACAAAAATTTAAGAAAATTTATGAATTTAAACTATTAAAAATTTATTTTTAATAGCTTTATTGAGATTACAATTTATACACCATAACGTTCACCATTGAAAATATAAAATTCAGTGGTTTTTGGTACATTTACAAATATGTGCAATTATCACCACGATCTAATTTTAGACAATTTTTATCATCCCCAAAAGAAATTTTATACCTATTAGCAGTCACTCTCCACTCCCCTGCCCCAGCTCTTTGGCAACCACTTATCCAATTTCCGTGTCTATGGATTTGCCAGTTCTTGACATTTTTATATATGGAATCATATAATGCATGGTTTTTTGTGACTACCTTCTTTCACTTAGCATAATATTTTTAAGATTCATCCAGGTTGGATATCATTATTGCAATGTGCTATTGCATTGTCGTGGATATGCCACCATTTGTTTATCATTTCACCTACCGATGGAAATTTGGATTGGTTTCAGTTTTTGGCTCTTACAAATAAAACCACTTGGTGTTCTGCGTGCACTTAAAAAGAATGTTTATTCTGATGTTGTTGGAGGAGTGTTCTCCAAATGTCAATTAGATAAAGTTGATTGATAATATGTAAATCTTGAATTTCCTTTATGTATATTTGTTCTACACATTAGTGAGAGAATGATATTAAAATCTCTCACTTTAATTGGGGATTTATCTTTTTTCTCATTGCCATTCTAAGAATTTTTGCTTTATGTATTTTGAAGTTCTATTATTCTGTGTGTAGACATTTAGTATAAATACCTATTATAAGTCTGAGGATACATACCAAAAAGAAGAAAGTCTCTGTGTTTAGGGACTATTTCATCATATTTTACTTGTAACTGACTTTCCTGACAGTTTTGTGACACAACAACAAATATCACAAAGCTAATTCTGTTTGCAGAATCAGTTAACAACTCTTTTCTCTTAGGGCTAAGAATTAAGGTGACTACAATACTTCATTTTCCTATTTTTTATATCAATTTATAAAGAAGCAATTAAATGTTACAGTTTCTTCTCTAAAAAAAAAACTCATATTTTGTTCTGTGAGAGGCAAATCCCATGTTCTCAATTTGAAAGTTCAATTTATTTGATCAGTTATGAGAATAGATACTCCAGACATAACTCTCTTCCAAAAATTTAGAGAGAATATGGATATTTCTCATTCTAGGTACGACCTCTTCTACCACTATAATTATGTGCCTGTCTTTACTACCTAACCTTGTCCTCTGGTATTGTCCAACGCAGATACTTTCTATGTGGTTTTTGTTGTAGGGTGGTACAGAAGTGCAGTAAAAAAAAAAAAAGTCCTTGTCCCCCCAAAACCAAGTGTTTTAAAGTTGATGAGACTTGACCAATACTTGTTCAAATATACTATTTACATATCCAAATTCAACTCTTCATTCAGCTCATCCTCTTTATTTGAAAGACTTTTCTCTCATCTCCTGAGTCTATCCAATTAACTCAAACCATATCAGTGGCACAATTTACCCAATAGTAGTTAATGAGAGGTGGGTATTCAAGCTGGATGTTAAGATGTTTATTATAAACAGTGGGGATAGGATTACATCCATTCATTGTTCTTTGTGACCTAAGTGGCAACTCTTTTAAAGTTGCACTTTCCATAGATGTTTAGGATTTTAATTTTTATTTTATGGTTCTGTTGGTTTAACCAATCTCTTCCATATCAGGGGCCATCTATTGGCAGGTTCTCTCTTTCCCGCTCCAAATAACATGATAGAGTTACATTATTGTGAATAAAAAAGAAGCAGGAGAGTTGATTAAGAACAGTTTTAAGATTATTCTTGGCCCATGCCCATGCAGGTTGAAATGAAAATATTCAGACACAAGAGTTAAAAACCAAATTAGTATATTAAATTTTTTCTCCTTAAATGATTCACTACCTGGGGGAAATAATTACTTTTTTCTTTACTTTAACTGTCTTTTCAAGTTATCATTTTAACCCAAATATAAATTTAAATTTAATTTAAATAGTAGGCACAATAATTACTTTTCTGCATAATGTAACCTAGGGAAATACCTTTGAGGTAAATTACTGGGAAATTAGCAAAGCTTTCTTTTTTTGTGACAATAAAGATTACAATTCTCCAAGTAGTGGAGCAAGAATGAGAATCAGATTCAGCAATGATGTAAAAATAACAAAAACATTATAGAAAATTGCTTGGAGGTGATTATAAAATGCCTATAGTTCATAGGAACATTGCATAATTTGTCACTGCTAGGAGGATAAAGGAACTAATATAAAACCATTTAAAATTGTATTTATATAACTGAGATGGATAAATATCTGGAAGAGTTGTTTTGTGTCTACACGTAGGCATAATTGGTCTTATTGACCACTATCGAATCATTATATTAAAAAAAAATTATATTAAGGTCAAGTCCATTTTTCATGTCACATAATAATTCTATCAAGATTATATATCCTAATTTGTCATTATTGCTATTTTCTGCCTCAAATGTATTTTTATTTTAATCTAATTAAAATCTATATTTTTAATCTAATTTGGAAGATATCACTCAAATTTTGTCATCCATAGCAATGTTGAAAATAATGATTTATAATCTATTCAGATGATCATTGACCATAATCTAGAGACTAAAGATTATTAGTCATTTACCGGACATTAAATATTATGTATTGATGACATCTGAGTAAAATTAAATATGAATCAACCAGTTTGGTCATTAACTGATGTGTAAGTGAGAACAATAAGGCACAGTGGTGATGGCAAGTTCATAAATTATAAGACAAGTTCATAATCTCCCAGAATTTTTTTGATTTAAGAAGCAATTCAAAGTTACTTGAACATGAATGACAAATATAAATAATAGTATAAGTGGACCATAAAGCATGATGGCAGTGGAATACCTAGGAGGTTCAAAAGTTCTGAGACTCTGAAATCACAATCTTGGAGTAATAGAAAGGAATGTAGAGAGCCTCGAGAAGGAGTGATGACTTGGGCTTTGAAGGACAGCAAACAAGCTGAGGAGGTCATTCTAGGTACTGAGAGAATAAGGACTATGGAGTACAATGCTCAATTTGTGTTTAGGGAGTAAACAAGGAGTTAAGTTTGCCTGACTTTGAAATTTGGAAAATAATGAGATGGTAAGAGACAGAGCTTGCAGGCAAGGGGCCAGGTTTTGGAGGTTCTCAAATGCAATGTTTGAGTTCAAATTCTTATCTATGATGAATTATGACAGATAAAGTGCACGTTGTCAAATTCTTAATGCTTCAGTAATCTCTATTGACCACTCATTTTCTTTTACTCATAGAGCCATAATGGGTCAAGTAAGGGTTACAGAAACATCTCTGGATTAGAAGTCGGGATCTCTGGATTCCAGGACCATGTCTTTAAGATGGTTATTTAACACCTGCCTGTGTCTAGATTACACTGAGGCTCACTGAAGAACCCTCTCTCCCTTGCTTTTTTCCCCCCAACTCCAAGTTCACCTTTTGGGGTTGGAACCAGCTAGCAATTGAAGTCATGGTGTGGGATGGTGACCATGGCCCTGAAGCAGGCTTGCTGGGGCACAAGAATGAGCTTCAAATTGAAATGAAGTTTGAAGTCTTAACAATCCTAAGGGAGGAGAGATTTTGATTAAGGGAATGAGAGAATTAGTGTGACTAGAACAATAGGTTAATTATCTGAGAGTGACAGGAAATACTCTGAAATCTGCCAGAGATTCTATTTTAAAGGAGGAGAGGAGGAGAAAGTACCAACAAAGTGGGTTTTCAGGAAGCAGGTGCCAGGAGCAATAAAGTTTTCTCAATCTATTTTGTGAGGCCTGATCTTTTGGAATACTGGTTTTAATTCTTAAAAATAGATTATCTAAATCATGGGCTCACAAATTCTTTCTGAAAAGGCCCAGATAGGAAATATTTTAGACTTTGTTGACCAAAGGCAAAATCAAAAATATGATGTAGGTACTTAAATAACATGAAACCATACATATTTGCACAATTTTTTAATTGATGAAATTCAAAATAAAATAATTTGGTGCATTAAGGGTTAAAGAAGTACAAATTAGTAGTTGATAGATGGTCATAGGGATGGGGAGCACAGCATAGGGAATGCGGTTAGCATTAATGTAATGGGTATGTGTAGAGCCAGAGGAGAAAAAGAGCAATCAGGGGGATCATTTTATAAACTATATAAATGTCTAACCAATGTACTGTATACTTGAAACTAATAATTCAATAAAATTAAAAAATAATAATTTAGTATAATATCTTGTAATACAGATCTATTTATGAGAAGAATGGAATTCTTTTTTTGAGGGGAATGTTATTTTTCTTAATTGGAGTTAATATTTCCTCTCATCAAGTTGACAGGAATGTTAATCTATGTAAACAATTCTTACTTTTCAGACCCTACGAAGAGAAACAGGCAGAGGACCAGATTTGGCTCAAGGTCCATAGTTTGCCTAGCTTGCTCCACCTGGTATAAAAAAAAGTTTTATTTTGCTTTATCGCATTTACAAGAATGAAACGCATAGACTCCGATGGTATTACTGACTGATAGAAAATAAAATAAGTTTGATGAGGGCAAGTTGGGGTAATAGGATAACACCTACTCTCAGAAATAAAGAGCAAAGGAGGCATTTTCCCCTTTCTTTAACATGATTCTCTAAAAATCAAGAATCAGAATAACCAGAAACATCCCTTGATACTAAATTAAAAATTTTATTTCATCCTCAGCAATCATGTAACAACTGATCTGCATTTTTTACACACCCTTTTATGATTACTAAAGTCCAAGAAAAGGCAAATATTAGTCAATTCCATTGACCTCTTCCTGGTACATGGCAGGACATGAAAATAGTTATCTAAATGCTACAGTTATAAATGAGATAAATATTACTGACTTCTAGGTTACAAATTGTGTGTGTTTGTGTGTGTGTGTTGAGGAGGGACTGAGAATATAGAGAAGTGAAGAAAGAAAAAGGAACAGAAAGAAAGAGCATAAATAACAACCACATAATAGAAGGGGATGGGGAATGCTAGACGAGAAACAGTTTGTCAACTTTCGACCATGATATACCATGTTTGGAAATCATGGAGGAAATATTTCACACATCTAATGATAATGTAATAGTCAGGACACTTAAGCATGTCTGAACTTCACATTTAGTAGCTTTATACATATATACAAAGTAAGAATATTAATATGGGAAGAACATTAGTGCATTTATCATGAGTAATTGCACATTGAATTCACGAGAGTTGTAGATTATTAACCATCTAAATCACTGAGGCTTATAAACAGTCACCAGTATATCTATTCAAGTTGATACTTTTGATGGCAGGTAGCTTGCAGTTTTGTATTGTATTCAGATCTATTGCTCATTCTTTCTAACTTTTCCTTTTAGTGGCGTCAATGTACAGCTCTTTTTGTTAAGAATAGAAGCTGTAAGTGAATGAAATCTCTAAAACTGACAGTAGAAACTCATTCTTGGTGGGGAAATACTTGCTATTTTAAATTGAAAATTTTCTGATCCTGACTATAGGCAGGATCAGGAAAAAAAATGCTGTACCATTATGTGTATTCACTTTATTTCTGTTAGTGTTTAACACTGTCATATCTAAAGTCATCCTGTTATAATCTTTAAACCTTCAGCAAATATTTATTGAGCTCTTGTTGAGTCTGTAATCACACTAGGCACTGTGAGTTTCCATAGCTTTTAAAGAAGTAATTCTCTATTCTACAATATTTCAGTCTTGACAACCTTTACTATTATTTGTACATAATACATCAAGCGCATATAGATATACCAAATTATAATTTCATAAACATACCAACTATGAAAGTAATTATGTTCATTTTTCTTAAAGTATGAGACCTCCTCTATTTTTACCTATATTTCATTTAACCTAATGAATTAGCTTTCCAACTGTACTCATCCGTTCATTTTAGTGTCCTACAGAACATTTAAAATGTCTCATTTATTTTCTATTATCAATGCCTTATTTTTATTCTCTGGTGAGCTAGTTTTTTTTTTTTTTTTTAAACTTTAAACTTTAGATGACATTAAAGAAGAAAAGTAATGTTTATTACAGGTTTTGAGCATTTTTAGCAAGCCAAAAATTCACTGAGTTCAACTTATCAACCAATGAAAAAATGTTCTGCACCAGACCTTTAACTGAACACATTGAATGACAAGAAGTCGATAAAGAAACATATTTCATTTTTATGGATTTTGTTTTGTTAGAAAGGTAGGTAGAGCAGAGAGAGGGACTGGTTGACTTAGAGTCAAATCAGTTGATACTTCAAAATCTGACATAAGCTTAGAATTTTAAGGTGTATACTATTGGTCTAGGTATTTGAATAACACTGCAAATAAATATATTTACGTCAACATTCATTTGTGTTCTCTAAATCATGGAATCAGTTAAGCATTATAATCACTGGTATCCCTCTGAAGTTAAAAGGAAAAGTTCAATAATTAAAAACAAACAAACAAACAAACAAACATTAATCATCCAGCACAGACTTCTCAAATTTCACTGCATTATAAAATCACTTGGGCACTCTCAAAAATCACACATCCACATAACAACCAGTATTAATTAAATTAGAATGTTTGGAGACGGGAGTCAGGCGTCAGTCACTTTTTTTCTAACAGACTTCATTTTTTATAGCATTTTTAGATTCACAGCAAAATCGAGCAGAACATACAGTTTCCATATTACTCCTTCCCTGACAGAGGCACAGCCTCCCTATCTCCTCCAGAGTGCTACATTTGTCACATCATCGATGAGCCTACACTGGTACATCATTATCTCTCAAAGTCTCCAGGTGATTTGAATGTGCAGCAGTTGAGAAACACTGATCCAGCAATGGAATATAAGCAGAGCCAATAGTGCATTGGTTTGTACCTGCATAGTTATACTTGGCATTTGCAGCTCAGATTCATGCTATTTGATCAGGCATCTGTATGAGTAGTCAGTGACCACATCATGCTGTTAGGTGTATTGAATATTGTACCAAGATATGACAATGAAATTTACCTTGACAAAGAACATCCAAAGCCATGATCTTATTATGAGAACACCCTCTTTATATGAACCTTTGCCTGCTTTGAATGTGAATGGACTCTGAGTGGGTTCAGGCATTCTATTTTAACCAGCAGTGTTTACATGAAGAATTGAATGTCCAGGACAGATTCTGCCACCAATATTTTAAATTATTTTTCAAATTCTTTCCAAAAATCATTTCAAATTTTAAAATAAAGGTAAAAAGTAGAAAAAAGCAGGCAAATAAGATAGGAGGTGAGGATTCCATGACTTTGATCATCCCCGGTGAGATAGCAACCAGTGTTGCTAGAACCAATGACTGGAGGATTCCTTCCTCACTCTGTCCTCTGCGGATAGGTGTCTCAGTCTATTCAGGCTGCTGCAACGGAATAGTGTAGATTGGGTGCCTTGTTAACAACAGAAACTTATTTCTCATAGTTCTGGAGTTGTTCTTTTGAACATTTAAGTTTTATTTAATGAGAGCTGTGGAAAACTCATTTTCCGTATCAACAATTGTGGATCTATTAGTTTTTGATTGGCAATTTGGTTACCCTCTTAAGCTTCCGATTTCTCACTTCTAAAATAGAAATAATAATGTTATCTTCATGTGTTTTTCTAAAAATTAAATTAAGAAACATACATGAAAATTCTGTTGAGTCAATGAAGTCTCCTTTTTATTTTTAATTTTTGCTGTAATAAATACTCCGTGCTAGACACTTTTCCAGTTCTTTTATAAATTTTCATGCATTAAGTATATATAACAATCTATGTGGTAGGTATTATCATCAACATCCCTAATTTATAAGAGAGGAAATTGAAGCACAAAATACGTGACTTCCTCAAAGTCACACACAGCTGAGTGGAAGAGGTAGGATTTGAACACTTCTGTCTGTAGAATTCATTTTTTTTTTTTTTAAACCACAATGGTTTCCTGCGCTACCTCCCAACAGCTGGGGGGACGGGTGTGGATCGTAAAGGGGCCTATGAAGAATGGGTAAGAATGTTTTCCTATATTCAGTTCATAGACTGTATACAAGGCTCACTCCTGGATTGATAGGAGAATCATTATTCTATAGCTGGTGGTTCCACAGCTGTTGGCAATTCAGCTTTTCTTTAATACTCTAAAAGTGTCAGAAAACAGCTGTTGGAAGCTACTGATTGAGTAAAGAATGCCTCACTGCATAAGATAGGGTGACCCGATATCAATAGGGTGACAAGGGCTTATCCTGTGTAGCAGGCCAGGGCTGTCAAGGGGCAGGGGGCAAGACAATCTCCTCCCATTTGGAATTTCTTTCCAGGAGAAGGTTTAGAAAGCAATAACTGATTCCAAAACATGTAAGAGTGTGAAGATATCTTGGTGTTTATAAAAATCACACTCAGAAGCACATGTGCTCTCTTCAAATGGGGATTTAATTCAAAGCTGGTGATGAATGGATATCTTCGACTCTATATATGTGTATAACAGTCATGTAAACTCTGTATGGGGTGAACAAAACAGTCATTAATTTGAAGATATATTTTCTTTCTCAGTCAAACTTTCTAATGTTTCTTAAACATGTTGTTTATGTAAAATTTATTTATAGCAGATTTTCACTCTCACTCAGTAATCACTGAAGAGAGATATATGTAAACAGGAAATCTCTCCCTTTAATTCCAGTTAACACCTTTGTAATTTATACCAGCATACATAAGTCTCTCTTTATGACATAACATCTGTGGCTGGAAGAATGGTTTTGTTGGCAGAAATGAGTAATATATTTTGAACCAAGCAAAAGAAAAGATTAATCATGGAGGAGAAAAATAATCTTGTTCCATACATTAAATATAATTCAGACCAAATATACACACTTGCATACAAATCTACACAGCAATTTAAAGCTCTTTCTAAATCACTCATAGATGGCAACCTAAACTGAGAGTTTGAGCTGTATGTCTGCTCTTATAGATGATCTTATGAGATTTTAGGGACCCTATGGATTACCCCATTCTTGATGAAGACATCTCCGTTTATGAGAAGTTTGTATTTATGACAATTTATATTTACCTTTATCCATTCTATTTCTTAAAATTATCAATATTTTCTATGAAATTATAGTTGAATTAATTCTTATTTTCAAAGAAACATCTTCCAAGTGGCTTTACTTTTACTTACAGTTTCTTAATAAAACATATATTCTTAGCTTTATTTTTACTAAAACAAAACAAACTAATGTAAACATGATTTCAAATAAAAATCACAGTTTATAGAAAAAAGTATTTTTTGGGGGAATAGTCTTATTTAAAAATAAATCTAATAAACGTGCACTGCAGAAAATTTGACAAATATGTAAAATTAGAAAAAGAAAAATAAAATTTGCTTATCATCCTCTTCTTGACATTGACAATCCAGAGTGAGATGTTGTATTTGAGAATAAAAACTGCAGAACTTAGTTGGAGTAAATTTTTATTATAGTTCATTCATTAGCCTAAGATTTATAGCTTTGGGTGAAAAAAAAGAAGCAGCACGTCTCTTCCAAGTCACCATTTTATAGATCATTCACATTTTACACTTGTCACTACACTAAAATTTTTCTTGAGATCCCATTAAGGTTGCAAGAGCATCCATAATTTCAAAAGGTAACTTATTTGAAGCTAACTTATTTGAACAATGTAGCAGTTTAGAGTGATTTCAATAGGATTGGCAAAGCATATTGAGAAGAATTATTTCTGTTAATTATCTTTCCTTTTCTTCCAATACTCCTGCTTTGAAAACAGCAAGTTTATTAGTGATGATATAAACTAGGGTGATGCCAAGGGGGCTAAAGGGGAAAACAAAACACATTAATTTCAGATTTCAATATTAGAGAACATTAAAATAGATTCTAAGATGATAAAAGATAATTATACTTGATTCTATGTTGATATAGATAAATATGTCCTTTAGGCTGAAACTGCAATAATGCTTTAAATCTCCATCTACTTGAAGATTTAAAAAAAAAAAAAATTGGAACACAAAGTCGTATGTTTGTGTCCATCATGAATTAAAAGCATAGAGTGGTTCCCAGGGCAGAGGGACACCCCAATTTCCAGCACTGAGTGCTCTTTCTGTTCTCTCTGATGCTTATTTATGTGTCAGTGTCTTTATATTAGTTCTGCTTGCATCTTGGACTTCTTTCTGGTTTTTGAAATCTCTGTGTATTCTGCTTTCTCTTTAAAAGTAGATCTAAATTCTTAGACGTTCACTCCTTTCATCTTCATCTCCTTCAATATGGAACTACATTGATATCAACACATTAATTGTTTCCAAATTTTCATCTCTGGCTTCTCTCTTTTCCCTTCTGGTCCCTTCTTTATTTCTACCAGTGAGCTGAATGTCATCTCAAAGGTGTTCTGAGATAACTCCAAATACATCGTGTATTAACAGCTTTTTTTTTTTCCCTCCCAAATCTGTTTTCACTTGCAAATGACACTATTTGAGTTGCCAATAGCTCGATTTTTGGAGGATGATTAGAACTATTCTCAGCTTTATGTTGGTAAATGTTCAACAACTAGTTTTCTCAACAATAACAATAATCCTGGACATGTAGCATGTGCTGATTACGATGAGGTATATACTCCTACCAGGCTGATTTAACCTATTAACAAGTATCATTGACCATAGAGCTGTGAAGAGATGAGCACAATTGGTTCTGGTGAGCTTGTATAAACCAGCTATAGTACACCATGAGCTATTCTGAAATTAATTCCAATCAACTGAGAAGAACTAATATGGACAATCAATAAATGTTAGTCAAAAGGATAAATAAATGACTCAATAAGAAAAAGGTAGAAATAGTCAATGTAAGTTTTGCTTCCATCCAGAGAACATAGTCTTGTATAGGACACAATCTTAGGTATTAGGTGGGTGTGAGAGAGTGAGCTTTAATTTCAGTGATACGGTTCAGAAAGTATCTCATGAAACTTGTATAGAAACTGAAGAAAAAGCAGATGGGATAACTAACCAGTTTTGTAGATAAATAGTTTATCAACTCAATACTTGAAAGTGTTAATTAATGGAGCACTCTTAATCTGGCTGGAGGTCTTTAGTGATATGCCACTAGGCTCAGTCTTTGATCCTCTCAAAATGCATTGTGTAATTATAAATTTTGTTATTACCCAAAGCATGGAGGACTAGTTATTACAGAGGATGACTAAATCAGTATTTGAAAAAAAAACTGACAAAGCAAAATAATAAATCACCATAACAACAAGCACAAAAAAGAAAAATGTAACAGCAGTGTCAGACTCTGTGTTAGGTTAAAAAAAAAATCATTTACAAAAATATAAGTGTGACCAATTTTGACAATATTTGCTGTAAAAAGATGTGCAGATTTTAGTGTGTTTCACACTCAATACAAAACAATGGAGAGAGTATGATTGCTAAACCAGTTAAAGCAGCTTGAGTGACTTTAACAGAAATGCAGCACAGAGTAAGATATAGCAACTCTGTGACTAGACAATCTAGCAGATTTGGAGAGCGGGTCTCCAAACTAGAGCTTCCAGGGGCTGCTACATTTTGCTATGCCACTACTCCACAGCCCAGGAGATTATCTCTTCTTCCCTAACAGGTCCTACAACTTCATATAATTTTTATATATTTGCTTACATTGTTCCATTTGCCTGTTACTTCTCATTCTCCCCAGTTAAAATCTCTTATGTTTTAATTGTTACTCCTTTTTCTAAATGTCAAAATTAAAAATATTGAAGTCTTCTACCCTACTTCCTCAAAGATGCTTATTTTCTTCCTTAGCACTTATATTTTTTTCGGCCTTAATTGTCTTTCATGTAAACATTTTTGAACACTGACTTTGTGTCAGGCACCATGCTACACCTTGTAACATACTTAATATTTGCAGTAGAAGTTAGTACTTTGAGGACAGAGATCCTTTCTCATCATCTCCATTGAACTTTTAGGACTAGCGGTGCTTAGGAAAAGGAATTGACTTATCTCAAATGAACAGGAAATAAATGAGAAAAAAAAAATAACTCAAAGAATGTCATAACAGAACCTCCACTAAGAATCAATCTTCTCCCAGATTTTTAGGCTCTTTTACCAGTGAAGGTGACCTGATATGGATTGTATTCTTGACCTTGGATCTCATAAGCACACTGGGCTAGACGCTGTGGCCAGACACTGCTAGATGTGGAGATTCAAAATGTTTTATTCAAAACTTTTGACTTCGGAGATTCATTTTTAAATTTCCAGACCTTGACAAGTGCTAATTGTTATCTGTGACTTGTTCTTAGAATAAGACAACCCATTTTAAATTACACACTTGCACTGTAGTTTTTTTCTTCAGGGTTCCTAAGGAGTCACAAAAGCACCCAATAACATTCCACAACTGTATTTTCGATGACTACCAGTGATAAAGACAATTGAGAATCTCTTGCTTGGACCTCTTTCTATTTTCTAGTTATGTCCAATAAGATCAAAACTTGGGTGAAAAGAACATCTTCTCAAGGACCTGTTAGGATCTAATTCCAGGCACCCAAGTAAATCAGAAAAACGGGAAGCTTAGGGGAGAGTTCCAAGATAATTTGGTTACCAGCTTTAAGCCCAGTACCAACAAACATGTTATGATGAGCTGAGTGTGTACACATTCACTTATTCTGTTCTATTGAAGTGAATGTCTACAACAAAATGGGGAGGAAAAATATTTCCTTAATGAAAATCTTATATTTATCTTTTGTTAACAGTGAGGTATCCATCAAAGAAATTCTAAAATGATGCTTTTAATAGTATTTCGTTCCCACGGTACTGACCTGTTTATCTGGGAACTGATGACCTCTAATTTTGAAATTAAATATTTTAATATGAACTTGTGAACAATAAGGGAATACCTAATTAAATATAAATATTATACTGCAGAATTTAAATTAGTGAAAATGCCCAGGTTTCTTCTGGCTTGGAAAGTTAAATGCTCCTTATTTCTTAAGATTTAAGCCATTGTAGATAGACTGGCATCTCTCCATTGCATGGCAACAAGTGAACGCTAACACTGAATGGATAAATTCTTTTTTAGACTCTGGAATCCAACATGTCTTTACCCATATGCCCATTATTATCTCTGTAATATTCATTGTGCTGCTGATAGGAAGATGTCAGATAGGATTTCTGCCAATTTAGCATTTGAGAAATTGAGTTACAAGACAGTTCAATGACTTGTCTAATGTCATGACCCAAATCAGCAGGACAGCAGGAATATAACTTTAAAGTTGGTGCTAACCTTTCACAGGAAGCTATTACTTCTATTACTTTGTAGTGTTATGTTCACTATAAAAATATGACTAGAGAACATTTTCTCTATTGTGCAGCCTCCATTTCTCTTGTTGATGGCAGCTGTAACTCTTGGTGCTTCTCTCAGAATAAAATTTAGCTCACAGTATTTATAGAATTTGTCTTTGCAGTATATCTCCCATCCCCCATATCTTACTCACATACTTTGACTAATAATATTTAAAATGGAGAATAAATTATGCTGGGGAAGAATGAAGAAGATTGAGGGACTATATCATTCTAAGTGTACAAAAAGGCAAGCTGAAACCATGAAAAAGAAGAATGGAAGTTTGATTGTTAATAGATGCTTAAAGACTCTGAGATCATTGTTAAATGGAATTTTGGTTTGCACGTGCAATATCTTCTTTAAGATTCATTCAAATGAAATGTGTGAGTGTGTGTGTATGTATGTTCGTGTGTGTGCAAATGAGATGTATGTGTGCATTGGTTTATGTGACCATTTCTGTGGCTTTTCTGGATGTTTAGAATATCTTAATAAATCAAGCTACTCTGTCACTTTATTATATAAGCCAAACCAGAAATGTAAACGTGTTCAACTTTAATTTATTTGTCTTTATTGAGGTGAAATGTAAAAAATAATTAACCTAAAGTTAATTTGAAGGGCATAATTATGTTTTTGGCAACAAATGGGTGTTTATAAAATCCATAAGCCCACTTTTATAAGAAGCAGACAATTAAAACATTTGGGAAATCTGCTTGTCTTTAACTAGAATGAAGAATTTTTAAGTTGCCACTAAGAGCCAATCTTCCATCACTTAAAATAAAGAATAGATTATAGCAAAGTGAAAGTATAAATTTTGGGATAAAAATCAGCGAGAAAAATCAGTCTCAGTAGACATACACACAGACCAAATGACTTCAGTGTTTGTGGAAGTAGCATTATCTATAATCTAGTTTTGTACGTTCTTGTCAAGAAACTAGACATATCCAACATTATTAATTAGTAAATTCTACAATTTGAAAGGCAAGAGGTATTCTTGATTTTTGTTTTTTTGATTTAGGTTCAAATTTATTTCTCCATGCTTGCTTTGCTGGTACGGGATTTTATTTATTTTGAGGGGTGCGTATGGGTGTGGCATTGCTATATAATTTAAATACATAATTGCTCAGCCATCCTTCTTGTTTATTTTTCACCATCACACTGAAAGAGAGTTCAGTGCATTGTATTTTCTGACTCCTTAAGTATAAAGAATGATTCTTGGTCGTTGAGTTTGTTAGTAATTGAATGCAGGTTGGTTTGTTGTAATGGCAACTCTACCAGTGTATTTTTCATAAATGAAAATCTTATAGCAAGTAAAGTAGTTTGCAATATATACAATCACAGCATTCTATAATAAAGTGCTAATTGTAACTTGGGTTTAAATATTACATTTTGTATGCAAATTGGCCTGCAGGGAGTTATTATTTGGTATACTATTGGTAAGCACAAAATATCAGTTTGTAATTTGTTTGAAGTGGCACACCATCATTACTAATATATTAGATGTAGTTTATAGAAAAATATTGCTTCCTGTGAAAGAGAAAAATATTCTGTTAGTGTATTATGAAGGAAAAAAGGAGACTGGTCAGACTGATCATTTCATACAGGTAGGAGAGAATAGAAATCTGTAGCACATTGTACAAATAAAATTTTATTCCCCTCGAATTATGTGTTTCATATCCTCATAGCGAAGGCTGTTTCTATTTTTGAAAAAAAATCTGATGCTGATATTTTTTTCTTTCTTATATGTAATTTATCTGAAAAGTACAAACAGGCAAAATGGCCTTCTTATTGGTTTAGTGGGCAGCAGAGCTGAAGTTTGTTTGAACAGTAGTAGTTTCATTTAGGGCTGCCTCATGGGTAGTTGTCTGGGTAAGTGATTGGAAGTATGTATATATGTATGAGCTATTAGTCTGGAAATGTGACAACTGGATAATACTATTATTTAATTTAATGACAAGCAGTAGTAGCGCAGTAGTGCAGAGAGCAGTGTAGACGGAACAGTAGTGATTCACATCTGTCTCCGTGCTCCACTCGTACTTTTCTAAATTTAAGTTGAAGGAATTATTTTATTCCTTGGTGGTTGTTACATGTCATGACTGTTAAAGGTAAAAACAAAACAAAACTAACAATTGGCAGAAGTAGTCCAGCGCATTTCCTGAAACAAGCCTGAAGGAGCAGAGGATAGGGTTTCCTCCTCCAAACCTAGTGGGTGAGAATTAATTGGGTCGACTGTTGGGCATCAATGCAGAATCCCTGTGCTTGACTTGACTGAACTACTTAGAACATCACCACTGCTGATATGTCCACTTTATTGAAACTAAATCTCTTCTGGACATTTGGAAATTTTTATGTTCTAGGTCATTAACAGGTGCAGGTATAAATAAATCATGAAATATTTTGCAAATATTAGCCAACGAGGAATGAACCCATTCAAAATGGTTTCACTAGCTTTGCTGTATTTTATTCTTATACAAAATATCATATTTATTCACTACTGTTTGAGTCATTGATTCATAGTGTTCATGATAACTGTGTTTTGATACCATTATTTCTAAAATTTTACTTTCAGATAACTATAAAACTCAATAAAATAAAATCTTGCTCTTCCCAAATATGCTTATCTTTTACTGTGCTAACATATATCAGTTTTAAAGACCCATATGGCCAGGCAAGCAAACTCAGTCTTATGTATGTCATAAGCTTACTTAGAAGAAACGTGGAGTGTGTGGGATGCTCTTAGCCAACAGGCAGGAGGCAAGGGAGTTCAGGAGGGTAATTGATTTGAAGAATAAATCAGCAAGTTCACACTGAGGCTGGAAAACAAAGCCTCCCTCAGCATTTTAATAGATAGGCAATCATTAATTTTACTCCAAATTACAAGCATGCTTATAATGTTTCAACAGCTGTTGATTAATTGTCAAACAGCAATAATGGGAGGATGAGAGAATCTTGTTGATGGAAAGTTCATGAGGGTCAGCAAATTTATGTGGAACACAGCTGTCCCTTCTAACCTCTAGTGAAACTGTCAGGCCATACCTCTGCCTTGAACTTGCTCTTTTGGGTTATAGAATGCATTTT